>NC_054609.1:10642945-10694391 GCF_004785595.1 Juglans microcarpa x Juglans regia
AAACACTGACCTCTTAACTTTGCCACTTTGCCCTCAATTGGTTTTCCACTAAGCAAGGGCGAAGTGGTAAGAATAAGAGGAGCTCCGTTTGGCCCGGGGTTGGTCCATACGAACCATATAGTGATGGTTGTACCATAGGAAGCCTGCGTGCAAAAGACTCTGACCTCTTAACTTTTCCTCTTTGCCCTCCATTGGTTTTATAGTAAGCAAGGGCAAAGTGGTATAAATAAGAGGTGCTCCGTTTGCCCGGGGTTGGGCCATACATACAATGAGGTCATGGTAGTACCATAGGAAGCCCGCGTGTGAAAAACTCCTACCTCCTAACTTTTCTACCTTGCCCACAATTGGTTTTCTACAAAGCAAGGGCAGAGTGGTAAAAATAAGAGGTTCTCCGATTGGCCCGGGGTTGGTGCATAGAAACCATATGGTGATGGTAGTACCATAGGAAGCCCTTAGCGAAAAAACTCCGACCTCTTAACTTTGCCACTTTGCCCTGAAATGGTTTTCCACTAAGCAAGGGCAAAGTGGTAAAAATAACAGGATCTCCAATTGGCCTGGGGTTGGTCCATACATACCAAGAGCTTATTGTAGTACCATAGGATGCCCGCAAGCGAAAAACGCCGACCACTTAACTTTTCCATTTTACCCTCAATCGGTTTTATACTAAGCAAGGGCAAAGTGGTAAAAATAACAGGATCTCCAATTGGCCTGGGGTTGGTCCATACATACCAAGAGCTTATTGTAGTACCATAGGATGCCCGCAAGCGAAAAACGCCGACCACTTAACTTTTCCATTTTACTCTCAATCGGTTTTATACTAAGCAAGGGCAAAGTGGTAAAAATAAGATTTGCTCCGATTGTCCCGAGATTGGTCCAAACATACCATAAGGTGATTATTGTAGTACCACAGAAAGCCCGCAAGCGAAAAACTCTGACCTCTTAACTTTTCCACTCTGCCCTCAATTGGTTTTCCACTAAGCAAGCGCAAAGTGGTAAAAATAAGAGGTGCCCCAATTGGTCGGGATTGGTCCATACATACCATAAGGTGATTGTAGTACCATAGGAAGCCCACAAGAGAAAAACTCCGACCTCTTAACTTTGCCACTTTGCCCTCAATAGGTTTTCCACTAAGCATGGGCAAAGGGGTAAAAATAAGAGGTGCTCCGATTGGCCCGGGGATGGTCCATACGTACCATAAGGTGATGGCGGTACCATAGGAAGCCCGTGAGCGAAAAACTCCGACCTCTTTACTTTGCCACATTGCCCGGAAATGGTTTTCAACTAAGCAAGGGCAAAGTGGTAAAAATAAGAGGTGCTCCGGTTGGCCCGGGGTTGGTCTAGAAACCATATGGTAATGGTAGTACCATTGGAAGCCCGTGAACGAATAACTCCGACCTCTTAACTTTGCCACTTTGCCCTCAATTGGTTCTACACTAAGCAAGGGCGAGGTGGTAAAAATAAGAGGAGCTCCGTTTGGCCCGGGTTGGACCATACAAACCATATAGTGATGGTTGTACCATAGGAAGCCTGCGAGCAAATGACTCTGACCTCTCAACTTTGCCACTTTGCCCTGAAATGGGTTTTTCAACGAATCAATGGCGAAGTGGTAAAAATAAGAGCTGCTCCGGTTGGCCTGGGGTTGGTCCATAGAAACCATATGGTGATGGTAGTACCATAGGAAGCCCGTGAGCAAAAAACTTTGACCTCTTAACTTTTCCATTTTGCCCACAATCGGTTTTATACTAAGCAAGGGCAAAGTGGTAAAAATAAGAGGTGCTCCGATTGGCCAGGGATTGGTCCAAACATACCATAAGGTCATTGTAGTACCACAGGAAGCCTGCAAGCGAAAAACTCTGACCTCTTAACTTCGCAACTTTGCCCTCAATTGGTTTTCCACTAAGTAAGGGCGAAGTGGTAAAAATAAGAGGAGCTCCGTTTGGCCCTGGGTTGTTCCATACAAACCATATAGTGATGATTGTACCACAGGAAGCCTGCGAGCAAAAGACTCTGACCTCTTAACTTTTCCCCTCTGCCCTCCATTGGTTTTATAATAAGCAAGGGCAAAGTGGTAAAAATAAGAGGTGCTCCGTTTGCCCGGCGTTGGGTCATACATACAATGTGGTCATGGTAGTACCATAGGAAGCCCGCGTGCAAAAAATTCCTACTCTTAACTTTTCTACCTTGCCCACAATTGGTTTTCTACAAAGCAAGGGCAAAATGGTAAAAATAAGAGGTTCTCCGATTGGCCCGGGGTTGTCCATAGAAACCATATCGTGATGGTAGTACCATAGGAAGCCCGTGAGAAAAAAACTCCGACCTCTTAACTTTGCCACTTTGCCTTGAAATGGTTTTCCACTGAGCAAGGGCAATGTGGTAAAAATAACAGGATCTCCAATTGGCCCGAGGTTGGTCCATACATACGAAGAGGTGATTGTAGTACCATAGGAACCTCGCAAGCGAAAAACTCCGACCTCTTAACTTTTCCATTTTGCCCTCAATCGGCTTTATACAAAGCAAGGGCAATGTGGTAAAAATAAGAGGTGCTCCGATTGGCTCGGGATTGGTCCAAACATACCATAAAGTCATTGTAATACCACAAGAAGCCCGTAAGCATGAAACTCTGACCTCTTAACTTTGCCACTTTGCCCTCAATTGGTTTTCCACTAAGCAAGGGCGAAGTGGTAAAAATACGAGGAGCTCCGTTTGGCCCCGGGTTGGTCCATACAAACCATATAGTGATGGTTGTACCATAGGAAGCCTGCGTGCAAAAGACTCTGACCACTTAACTTTTCCTCTTTGCCCTCCATAGGTTTTATAATAAGCAAGGGCAAAGTGGTAAAAATAAGAGGTGCTCCGTTTGCCCGGCGTTGGGTCATACATACAATGTGGTCATGGTAGTACCATAGGAAGCCCGCGTGCAAAAAATTCCTACTCTTAACTTTTCTACCTTGCCCACAATTGGTTTTCTACAATGCAAGGGCAAAGTGGTAAAAATAAGAGGTTCTCCGATTGGCCCGGGGTTGGTCCATAGAAACCATATCGTGATGGTAGTACCATAGGAAGCCCGTGAGCGAAAAACTCCGACCTCTTAACTTTGCCACTTCGCCCTGAATTGGTTTTCCACAAAGCAAGGGCAAAGTGGTAAAAATAACAGGATCTCCAATTGGCCCGAGGTTGGTCCATACATACGAAGAGGTGATTGTAGTACCACAGAAAGCCCGCAAGCGAAAAACTCTGACCTCTTAACTTTACCACTTTGCCCTCAATTGGTTTTCCACTAAGCAAGCGCAAAGTGGTAAAAATAAGAGGTGCCCCAATTGGTCGGGATTGGTCCATACATACCATAAGGTGATTGTACTACCATAGGAAGCCCGCAAGAGAAAAACTCCGACCTCTTAACTTTGCCACTTTGCCCTCAATGGGTTTTCCACTAAGCATGGGCAAACGGGTAAAAATAAGAGGTGCTCCGATTGGCCCGGGGATGGTCCATACGTACCATAAGGTGATGGCAGTACCATAGGAAGCCCGTGAGCAAAAAACTCCGACCTCTTTACATTGCCACATTGCCCTGAAATGGTTTTCAACTAAGAAGGGCAAAGTGGTAAAAATAAGAGGTGCTCCGGTTGGCCCGGGGTTGGTCTATAGAAACCATATGGTAATGGTAGTACCATAGGAAGCCCGTGAACGAAAAACTCCGACCTCTTAACTTTGCCACTTTGCCCTCAATTGGTTTTACACTAAGCAAGGGCGAGGTGGTAAAAATAAGAGGAGCTCCGTTTGGCCCGTGGTTGGTCCATACAAACCATATAGTGATGGTTGTACCATAGGAAGCCTGCGAGCAAAAGACTCTGACCTCTTAACTTTTCCCTTTTGCCTCCATCGGTTTTATACTAAGCAGGGCAAAGTGGTAAAAATAAGAGGTGCTCCGTTTCCCGGGTTGGGCCATACATACAATGAGGTCATGGAAGTACCATAGGAAGGCCGCGTGCAAAAAACTCCTACTCTTAACTTTTCTACCTTGCCCACAATTGGTTTTCTACAAAGCAAGGGCAAAGTGGTAAAAATAAGAGGTTCCCCGATTGACCCGGGGTTGGTCCATAGAAACCATATCGTGATGGTAGTACCATAGGAAGCCCGTGAGCGAAAAACTCCGACCTCTTAACTTTGCTACTTTGCCTTGAAATGGTTTTCCACTAAGCAAGGGCAAAGTGGTAAAAATAACAGGATCTCCAATTGGCCCGAGGTTGGTCCATACATACGAAGAGGTGATTGTAGTACCATAGGAAGCTCACAAGCGAAAAAACTCCGACCTCTTAACTTTTCCATTTTGCCCTCAATCGGCTTTATACAAAGCAAGGGCAATGTGGTAAAAATAAGAGGTGCTCCGATTGGCTTGGGATTGGTCCAAACATACCATAAAGTCATTGTAATACCACAAGAAGCCCGTAAGCATAAAACTCCGACCTCTTAACTTTGCCACTTTGCCCTCAATGGGTTTTCCACTAAGCATGGCAAAGGGGTAAAAATAAGAAGTGCTCCGATCGGCCCGGGATGGTCCATACGTACCATAAGGTGATGGCAGTACAATAGGAAGCCCGTGAGCGAAAAACTCTGACCTCTTTACTTTGCCACTTTGCCCTGAAATGGTTTTCAACTAAGCAAGGGCAAAGTGGTAAAAATAAGAGGTGCTCCGGTTGGCCCGGGGTTGGTCTATAGAAACCATATGGTGATGGTAGGACCATAGGAAGCACGTGAACGAAAAACTCCGACCTCTTAACTTTGCCACTTTGCCCTGAAATGGTTTTCCACTAAGCAAGGGCAAAGTGGTAAAAATAACAGGATCTCCAATTGGCCCGACGTTGGTCCATACATACGAAGAGGAGATTGTAGTACCATAGGAAGCCCGCAAGCGAAAAACTCCGACCTCTTAACTTTTCCATTTTGCCCTCAATCGGTTTTATACTAAGCAAGGGCAAAGTGGTAAAAATAAGAGGTGCTCCGATTGGCACGGGATTGGTCCAAACATACCATAAGGTGATTGTAGTACAACAGGAAGCCCGGAAGCGAAAAACTCAGACCTCTTAACTTTGCCACTTTGCCCTCAACTGGTTTTCCACTAAGCAAGGGCGAAGTGGTAAAAATAAGAGAAGCTCCGTTTGTCCCGGGGTTGGTCCATACAAACCATATAGTGATGGTTGTGCCATAGGAAGCCTTTGAGCAAAAGACTCCGACCTCTTAACTTTTCCTCTTTGCCCTCCATTGGTTTTATACTAAGCAAGGGCAAAGAGGTAAAAATAAGAGGTGCTCCGTTTGCCTGGGGTTGGGCCATACATACAATGTGGTCATGGTAGTTCCATAGGAAGCCCGCATGCAAAAAACTCCTACCTCTTAACTTTTCTACCTTCCCCACAATTGGTTTTCTACAAAGCAAGGGCAAAGTGGTAAAAATAAGAGGTTCTTCCATTGGCCCGGGGATTGGTCCATAGAAACCATATGGTGATGGTAGTACCATAGGAAGCCAGTGAGCGAAAAACACCGACCTCTTAATTTTGCCACTTTGCTCTGAAATGGATTTCCACTAAGCAAGGGCAACGTGGTACAAATAAGAGGATCTCCAATTGGCCCGAAGTTGGTCCATATTAAAGAAGAGGTGATTGTAGTACCATAGGAAGCCCGCAAGCGAAAAACTCCATAAGGTGATTGTAGTACCACAGGAAGCCCGCAAGCGAAAAACTCTGACCTCTTAACTTTGCCACTTTGCCCTCAGTGGGTTTTCCACTAAGCATGGGCAAAGGGCAAAAATAAGAGTTGCTCCGATTGGCCCGGGGAGGGTCCATACGAACCATAAGGTGAAGGCAGTACCATAGGAAGCCCGTGAGCGAAAAACTCCGACCTCTCAACCTTGCAACTTTGCCCTCAATTGGTTTTCCACTAAGCAAGGGCAAAGTGGTAAAAATAAGAGGAGCTCCGTTTGGCCCTGGGTTGGTCCATACAAACCATATAGTGATGGTTGAACCACAGGAAGCCTGCGAGGAAAAGACTCTGACCTCTTAACTTTTCCCCCTGCCCTCCATTGGTTTTATAATAAGCAAGGCAAAGTGGTAAAAATAAGAGGTGCTCCGTTTGCCCGGGTTGGGTCATACATACAATGTGGTCATGGTAGTACCATAGGAAGCCCGCGTGTAACAAACTCCTACTCTTAACTTTTCTACCTTGCCCACAATTGGTTTTCTACAAAGCAAGGGCAAAGTGGTAAAAATAAGAGGTTCTCCGATTGGCCCGGGGTTGGTCCATAGAAACCATATCGTGATGGAAGTTCCATAGGAAGCCCGTGAGCGAAAAACTCCGACCTCTTAACTTTGCCACTTTGCCTTGAAATGGTTTTCCACTAAGCAAGGGCAAAGTGGTAAAAATAACAGGATCTCCAATTGGCCCGAGGTTGGTCCATACATACGAAGAGGTGATTGTAGTACCATAGGAACCCCGCAAGCGAAAAACTCCGACCTCTTAACTTTTCCATTTTGCCCTCAATCGGTTTTATACAAAGCAAGGGCAATGTGGTAAAAATAAGAGGTGCTCCGATTGGCTCGGATTGGTCCAAACATACCATAAGGTGATTGTAGTACCACAGGAAGCCCGCAAGCGAAAAACTCTGACCTCTTAACTTTGCCACTTTGCCCTCAATGGGTTTTCCACTAAGCATGGCAAAGGGTAAAAATAAGAGTTGCTCCGATTGGCCCGGGGAGGGTCCATACGAACCAAAAGGTGATGGCAGTACCATAGGATCCCCGTGAGCGAAAAACTCCGACCTCTCAACTTTGCCACTTTGCCCTGAAATGGGTTTCAACGAAGTAAGGGCAAAGTGGTAAAAATAAGAGGTGCTCCGGTTGGCCTGGGGTTGGTCCATAGAAACCATATGGTGATGGTAGTACCGTAGGAAGCCAGCGAGCGAAACACTCCGACCTCTTAACTTTTCCATTTGCCCTCAATCGGTTTTATACTAAGCAAGGGCAAAGTGGTAAAAATAAGAGGTGCTCCGATTGGCACGGGATTGGTCCAAACATACCATAAGGTGATTGTAGTACAACAGGAAGCCCGGAAGCGAAAAACTCAGACCTCTTAACTTTGCCACTTTGCCCTCAACTGGTCCATACAAACCATATAGTGATGGTTGAACCACAGGAAGCCTGCGAGGAAAAGACTCTGACCTCTTAACTTTTCCCCCTGCCCTCCATTGGTTTTATAATAAGCAAGGGCAAAGTGGTAAAAATAAGAGGTGCTCCGTTTGCCCGGGTTGGGTCATACATACAATGTGGTCATGGTAGTACCATAGGAAGCCCGCGTGCAAAAAACTCCTACTCTTAACTTTTCTACCTTGCCCACAATTGGTTTTCTACAAAGCAAGGGCAAAGTGGTAAAAATAAGAGGTTCTCCGATTGGCCCGGGGTTGGTCCATAGAAACCATATCGTGATGGAAGTTCCATAGGAAGCCCGTGAGCGAAAAACTCCGACCTCTTAACTTTGCCACTTTGCCTTGAAATGGTTTTCCACTAAGCAAGGCAAAGTGGTAAAAATAACAGGATCTCCAATTGGCCCGAGGTTGGTCCATACATACGAAGAGGTGATTGTAGTACCATAGGAACCCCGCAAGCGAAAAACCCCGACCTCTTAACTTTTCCATTTTGCCCTCAATCGGTTTTATACAAAGCAAGGGCAATGTGGTAAAAATAAGAGGTGCTCCGATTGGCTCGGGATTGGTCCAAACATACCATAAGGTGATTGTAGTACCACAGGAAGCCCGCAAGCGAAAAACTCTGACCTCTTAACTTTGCCACTTTGCCCTCAATGGGTTTTCCACTAAGCAAGGGCGAAGTGGTAAAAATAAGAGGAGCTCCGTTTGCCCGGAGTTGGTCCATACAAACCATATAGTGATGGTTGTACCATAGGAAGCCTGCGAGCAAAAGACTCTAACCTCTTAACTTTTCCCCTTTGCCCTCCATTGGTTTTATAATAAGCATGGGCAAAGTGGTAAAAATAAGAGGTGCTCCGTTTGCCCGGGGTTGGGCCATACATACAATGTCGTCATGGTAGTACCATAGGAAGCCCGCGTGCAAAAAACTCCTACTCTTAACTTTTCTACCTTGCCCACAATTGGTTTTCTACAAAGCAAGGGCAAAGTGGTAAAAATAAGAGGTTCTCCGATTGGCCCGGGATTGGTCCATAGAAACCATATCGTGATGGTAGTACCATAGGAAGCCCATAAGCGAAAAACTCCGACCTCTTAACTTTGCCACATTGCCCTGAAATGGTTTTCCACTAAGCAAGGGCAAAGTGGTAAAAATAACAGTATCTCCAATTGGCCCGTGGTTGGTCCATACATACGAAGAGGTGATTGTAGTACCATAGGAAGCCCGCAAGCGAAAAACTCCGACCTCTTAACTTTTCCATTTTGCCTTCAATCGGTTTTATACAAGGCAAGGGCAATGTGGTAAGAATAAGAGGTGCTCCGATTGGCTCTGGATTGGTCCAAATATACCATAAGGTCATTGTAGTACCACAGGAAGCCCGCAAGCGAAAAACTCTGGCCCCTTAACTTTGCCACTTTGCCCTCAATTGGTTTTCCACTAAGCAAGGGTGAAGTGGTAAAATAAGAGGAGCTCCGTTTGGCCCGGGTTGGCGCATAGAAACCATATAGTGATGGTTGTACAATAGGAAGCCTGCGTGCAAAAGACTCTAACCTCTTAACTTTTCCTCTTTGCCCTCCATTGGTTTTATAGTAAGCAAGGGCAAAGTGGTAAAAATAAGAGGTGCTCCGTTTGCCCGGGGTGGGCCATACATACAATGAGGTCATGGTAGTACCATAGGAAGCCCGCGTGCGAAAAACTCCTACCTCCTAACTTTTCTACCTTGCCCACAATTGGTTTTCTACAAAGTAAGGGCAGAGTGGTAAAAATAAGAGGTTCTCCGATTGGCCCGGGTTGCATAGAAACCATATGGTGATGGTAGTACCATAGGAAGCCCGTGAGCGAAAAACTCCGACCACTTAACTTTTCCATTTTACCCTCAATCGGTTTTATACTAAGCAAGGGCAAAGTGGTAAAAATAAGAGGTGCTCGATTGTCCCGAGATTGGTCCAAATATACCATAAGGTGATTGTAGTACCACAGAAAGCCCGCAAGCGAAAAACTCTGACCTATTAACTTTGCCACTTTGCCCTTAGTTGGTTTTCCATTAAGCAAGCGAAAAGTGGTAAAAATAAGAGGTGCCCCAATTGGTCGGGATTGGTCCATACATACCATAAGGGGATTGTAGTACCATAGGAAGCC
Organism: Juglans microcarpa x Juglans regia; assembly: GCF_004785595.1. Taxonomy (NCBI): domain Eukaryota; kingdom Viridiplantae; phylum Streptophyta; class Magnoliopsida; order Fagales; family Juglandaceae; genus Juglans; species Juglans microcarpa x Juglans regia. The sequence goes on from NC_054609.1 coordinate 10,652,272, forward strand.
CGCAAGAGAATAACTCCGACCTCTTAACATTGCCACTTTGCCCTCAATGGGTTTTCCACTAAGCATGGGCAAAGGGGTAAAAATAAGAAGTGCTCCGATCGGCCCGGGGATGGTCCATACGTACCATAAGGTGATGGCAGTACAATAGGAAGCCCGTGAGCGAAAAACATTGACCTCTTTACTTTGCCACTTTGCCCTGAAATGGTTTTCAACTAAGCAAGGGCAAACTGGTAAAAATAAGAGGTGCTCCGGTTGGCCCGGGGTTGGTCTGTAGAAACCATATGGTGATGGTAGGACCATAGGAAGCACGTGAACGAAAAACTCCGACCTCTTAACTTTGCCACTTTGCCCTGAAATGGTTTTCCACTAAGCAAGGGCAAAGTGGTAAAAATAACAGGATCTCCAATTGGCCCGACGTTGGTCCATACATACGAAGAGGAGATTGTAGTACCATAGGAAGCCCGCAAGCGAAAAACTCCGACCTCTTAACTTTTCCATTTTGCCCTCAATCGGTTTTATACTAAGCGAGGCAAAGTGGTAAAAATAAGAGGTGCTCCGATTGGCACGGGAGTGGTCCAAACATACCATAAGGTGATTGTAGTACAACAGGAAGCCCGGAAGCGAAAAACTCAGACCTCTTAACTTTGCCACTTTGCCCTCAACTGGTTTTCCACTAAGCAAGGGCGAAGTGGTAAAAATAAGAGAAGCTCCGTTTGTCCCGGGGTTGGTCCATACAAACCATATAGTGATGGTTGTACCATAGGAAGCCTTTGAGCAAAAGACTCTGACCTCTTAACTTTTCCTCTTTGCCCTCCATTGGTTTTATACTAAGCAAGGGCAAAGAGATAAATATAAGAGGTGCTCCGTTTGCCCGGGGTTGGGCCATACATACAATGTGGTCATGGTAGTTCCATAGGAAGCCCGCATGCAAAAAACTCCTACCTCTTAACTTTTCTACCTTGCCCACAATTGGTTTTCTACAAAGCAAGGGCAAAGTGGTAAAAATAAGAGGTTCTTCCATTGGCCCCGGGATTGGTCCATAGAAACCATATGGTGATGGTAGTACCATAGGAAGCCAGTGAGCGAAAAACACCGACCTCTTAATTTTGCCACTTTGCTCTGAAATGGATTTCCACTAAGCAAGGGCAACGTGGTAAAAATAAGAGGATCTCCAATTGGCCCGAAGTTGGTCCATATTAACGAAGTGGTGATTGTAGTACCATAGGAAGCCCGCAAGCGAAAAACTCCTACCTCTTAACTTTTCCATTTTGCCCTCAATTGGTTTTATACTAAGCAAGGTCAAAATGGTAAAAATAAGAGGATCTCCGATTGGCCCGGGATTGGTCCAAACATACCATAAGGTGATTGTAGTACCACAGGAAGCCCGCAAGCGAAAAACTCTGACCTCTTAACTTTGCCACTTTGCCCTCAGTGGGTTTTCCACTAAGCATGGGCAAAGGGGTAAAAATAAGAGTTGCTCCGATTGGCCCGGGGAGGGTCCATACGAACCATAAGGTGATGGCAGTACCATAGGAACCCCGTGAGCGAAAAACTCCGACCTCTCAACTTTGCAACTTTGCCCTCAATTGGTTTTCCACTAAGCAAGGGCAAAGTGGTAAAAATAAGAGGAGCTCCGTTTGGCCCTGGGTTGGTCCATACAAACCATATAGTGATGGTTGTACCACAGGAAGCCTGCGAGGAAAAGACTCTGACCTCTTAACTTTTCCCCCCTGCCCTCCATTGGTTTTATAATAAGCAAGGGCAAAGTGGTAAAAATAAGAGGTGCTCCGTTTGCCCGGGGTTGGGTCATACATACAATGTGGTCATGGTAGTACCATAGGAAGCCCGCGTGCAAAAAACTCCTACTCTTAACTTTTCTACCTTGCCCACAATTGGTTTTCTACAAAGCAAGGGCAAAGTGGTAAAAATAAGAGGTTCTCCGATTGGCCCGGGGTTGGTCCATAGAAACCATATTGTGATGGTAGTTCCATAGGAAGCCCGTGAGCGAAAAAAACTCCGACCTCTTAACTTTGCTACTTTGCCTTGAAATGGTTTTCCACTAAGCAAGGGCAAAGTGGTAAAAATAACAGGATCTCCAATTGGCCCGAGGTTGGTCCATACATACGAAGAGGTGATTGTAGTACCATAGGAAGCTCACAAGCGAAAAACTCCGACCTCTTAACTTTTCCATTTTGCCCTCAATCGGCTTTATACAAAGCAAGGGCATTGTGGTAAAAATAAGAGGTGCTCCGATTGGCTTGGGATTGGTCCAAACATACCATAAAGTCATTGTAATACCACAAGAAGCCCGTAAGCATAAAACTCCGACCTCTTAACTTTGCCACTTTGCCCTCAATGGGTTTTCCACTAAGCATGGGCAAAGGGGTAAAAATAAGAAGTGCTCCGATCGGCCCGGGGATGGTCCATACGTACCATAAGGTGATGGCAGTACAATAGGAAGCCCGTGAGCGAAAAACTCTGACCTCTTTACTTTGCCACTTTGCCCTGAAATGGTTTTCAACTAAGCAAGGGCAAAGTGGTAAAAATAAGAGGTGCTCCGGTTGGCCCGGGGTTGGTCTATAGAAACCATATGGTGATGGTAGGACCATAGGAAGCACGTGAACGAAAAACTCCGACCTCTTAACTTTGCCACTTTGCCCTGAAATGGTTTTCCACTAAGCAAGGGCAAAGTGGTAAAAATAACAGGATCTCCAATTGGCCCGACGTTGGTCCATACATACGAAGAGGAGATTGTAGTACCATAGGAAGCCCGCAAGCGAAAAACTCCGACCTCTTAACTTTTCCATTTTGCCCTCAATCGGTTTTATACTAAGCGAGGGCAAAGTGGTAAAAATAAGAGGTGCTCCGATTGGCACGGGATTGGTCCAAACATACCATAAGGTGATTGTAGTACAACAGGAAGCCCGGAAGCGAAAAACTCAGACCTCTTAACTTTGCCACTTTGCCCTCAACTGGTTTTCCACTAAGCAAGGGCGAAGTGGTAAAAATAAGAGAAGCTCCGTTTGTCCCGGGGTTGGTCCATACAAACCATATAGTGATGGTTGTACCATAGGAAGCCTTTGAGTAAAAGACTCTGACCTCTTAACTTTTCCTCTTTGCCCTCCATTGGTTTTATACTAAGCAAGGGCAAAGAGATAAAAATAAGAGGTGCTCCGTTTGCCCGGGGTTGGGCCATACATACAATGTGGTCATGGTAGTTCCATAGGAAGCCCGCATGCAAAAAACTCCTACCTCTTAACTTTTCTACCTTGCCCACAATTGGTTTTCTACAAAGCAAGGGCAAAGTGGTAAAAATAAGAGGTTCTTCCATTGGCCCGGGGATTGGTCCATAGAAACCATATGGTGATGGTAGTACCATAGGAAACCAGTGAGCGAAAAACACCGACCTCTTAATTTTGCCACTTTGCTCTGAAATGGATTTCCACTAAGCAAGGGCAACGTGGTAAAAATAAGAGGATCTCCAATTGGCCCGAAGTTGGTCCATATTAACGAAGAGGTGATTGTAGTACCATAGGAAGCCCGCAAGCGAAAAACTCCTACCTCTTAACTTTTCCATTTTGCCCTCAATCGGTTTTATACTAAGCAAGGGCAAAATGGTAAAAATAAGAGGATCTCCGATTGGCCCGGGATTGGTCCAAACATACCATAAGGTGATTGTAGTACCACAGGAAGCCCGCAAGCGAAAAACTCTGACCTCTTAACTTTGCCACTTTGCCCTCAGTGGGTTTTCCACTAAGCATGGGCAAAGGGGTAAAAATAAGAGTTGCTCCGATTGGCCCGGGGAGGGTCCATACGAACCATAAGGTGATGGCAGTACCATAGGAACCCCGTGAGCGAAAAACTCCGACCTCTCAACTTTGCAACTTTGCCCTCAATTGGTTTTCCACTAAGCAAGGGCAAAGTGGTAAAAATAAGAGGAGCTCCATTTGGCCCTGGGTTGGTCCATACAAACCATATAGTGATGGTTGTACCACAGGAAGCCTGCGAGGAAAAGACTCTGACCTCTTAACTTTTCCCCCTGCCCTCCATTGGTTTTATAATAAGCAAGGGCAAAGTGGTAAAAATAAGAGGTGCTCCGTTTGCCCGGGGTTGGGTCATACATACAATGTGGTCATGGTAGTACCATAGGAAGCCCGCGTGCAAAAAACTCCTACTCTTAACTTTTCTACCTTGCCCACAATTGGTTTTCTACAAAGCAAGGGCAAAGTGGTAAAAATAAGAGGTTCTCCGATTGGCCCGGGGTTGGTCCATAGAAACCATATGGTGATGGTAGTACCATAGGAAGCCAGTGAGCGAAAAACACCGACCTCTTAATTTTGCCACTTTGCTCTGAAATGGATTTCCACTAAGCAAGGGCAACGTGGTAAAAATAAGAGGATCTCCAATTGGCCCGAAGTTGGTCCATATTAACGAAGTGGTGATTGTAGTACCATAGGAAGCCCGCAAGCGAAAAACTCCTACCTCTTAACTTTTCCATTTTGCCCTCAATCGGTTTTATACTAAGCAAGGTCAAAATGGTAAAAATAAGAGGATCTCCGATTGGCCCGGGATTGGTCCAAACATACCATAAGGTGATTGTAGTACCACAGGAAGCCCGCAAGCGAAAAACTCTGACCTCTTAACTTTGCCACTTTGCCCTCAGTGGGTTTTCCACTAAGCATGGGCAAAGGGGTAAAAATAAGAGTTGCTCCGATTGGCCCGGGGAGGGTCCATACGAACCATAAGGTGATGGCAGTACCATAGGAACCCCGTGAGCGAAAAACTCCGACCTCTCAACTTTGCAACTTTGCCCTCAATTGGTTTTCCACTAAGCAAGGGCAAAGTGGTAAAAATAAGAGGAGCTCCGTTTGGCCCTGGGTTGGTCCATACAAACCATATAGTGATGGTTGTACCACAGGAAGCCTGCGAGGAAAAGACTCTGACCTCTTAACTTTTCCCCCCTGCCCTCCATTGGTTTTATAATAAGCAAGGGCAAAGTGGTAAAAATAAGAGGTGCTCCGTTTGCCCGGGGTTGGGTCATACATACAATGTGGTCATGGTAGTACCATAGGAAGCCCGCGTGCAAAAAACTCCTACTCTTAACTTTTCTACCTTGCCCACAATTGGTTTTCTACAAAGCAAGGGCAAAGTGGTAAAAATAAGAGGTTCTCCGATTGGCCCGGGGATGGTCCATAGAAACCATATTGTGATGGTAGTTCCATAGGAAGCCCGTGAGCGAAAAACTCCGACCTCTTAACTTTGCCACTTTGCCTTGAAATGGTTTTCCACTAAGCAAGGGCAAAATGGTAAAAATAACAGGATCTCCAATTGGCCCGAGGTTGGTCCATACATACGAAGAGGTGATTGTAGTACCATAGGAACCCCGCAAGCGAAAAACTCCGACCTCTTAACTTTTCCATTTTGCCCTCAATCGGTTTTATACAAAGCAAGGGCAATGTGGTAAAAATAAGAGGTGCTCCGATTGGCTCGGGATTGGTCCAAACATACCATAAGGTGATTGTAGTACCACAGGAAGCCCGCAAGCGAAAAACTCTGACCTCTTAACTTTGCCACTTTGCCCTCAATGGGTTTTCCACTAAGCATGGGCAAAGGGGTAAAAATAAGAGTTGCTCCGATTGGCCCGGGGAGGGTCCATACGAACCATAAGGTGATGGCAGTACCATAGGAACCCCGTGAGCGAAAAACTCCGACCTCTCAACTTTGCCACTTTGCCCTGAAATGGGTTTCAACGAAGTAAGGGCAAGGTGGTAAAAATAAGAGGTGCTCCGGTTGGCCTGGGGTTGGTCCATAGAAACCATATGGTGATGGTAGTACCGTAGGAAGCCAGCGAGCGAAACACTCCGACCTCTTAACTTTTCCATTTTGCCCTCAATCGGTTTTATACTAAGCAAGGGCAAAGTGGTAAAAATAAGAGGTGCTCCGATTGGCACGGGATTGGTCCAAACATACCATAAGGTGATTGTAGTACAACAGGAAGCCCGGAAGCGAAAAACTCAGACCTCTTAACTTTGCCACTTTGCCCTCAACTGGTTTTCCACTAAGCAAGGGCGAAGTGGTAAAAATAAGAGAAGCTCCGTTTGTCCCGGGGTTGGTCCATACAAACCATATAGTGATGGTTGTACCATAGGAAGCCTTTGAGCAAAAGACTCTGACCTCTTAACTTTTCCTCTTTGCCCTCCATTGGTTTTATACTAAGCAAGGGCAAAGAGATAAAAATAAGAGGTGCTCCGTTTGCCCGGGGTTGGGCCATACATACAATGTGGTCATGGTAGTTCCATAGGAAGCCCGCATGCAAAAAACTCCTACCTCTTAACTTTTCTACCTTGCCCACAATTGGTTTTCTACAAAGCAAGGGCAAAGTGGTAAAAATAAGAGGTTCTTCCATTGGCCCGGGGATTGGTCCATAGAAACCATATGGTGATGGTAGTACCATAGGAAACCAGTGAGCGAAAAACACCGACCTCTTAATTTTGCCACTTTGCTCTGAAATGGATTTCCACTAAGCAAGGGCAACGTGGTAAAAATAAGAGGATCTCCAATTGGCCCGAAGTTGGTCCATATTAACGAAGAGGTGATTGTAGTACCATAGGAAGCCCGCAAGCGAAAAACTCCTACCTCTTAACTTTTCCATTTTGCCCTCAATCGGTTTTATACTAAGCAAGGGCAAAATGGTAAAAATAAGAGGATCTCCGATTGGCCCGGGATTGGTCCAAACATACCATAAGGTGATTGTAGTACCACAGGAAGCCCGCAAGCGAAAAACTCTGACCTCTTAACTTTGCCACTTTGCCCTCAGTGGGTTTTCCACTAAGCATGGCAAAGGGGTAAAAATAAGAGTTGCTCCGATTGGCCCGGGGAGGGTCCATACGAACCATAAGGTGATGGCAGTACCATAGGAACCCCGTGAGCGAAAAACTCCGACCTCTCAACTTTGCAACTTTGCCCTCAATTGGTTTTCCACTAAGCAAGGGCAAAGTGGTAAAAATAAGAGGAGCTCCATTTGGCCCTGGGTTGGTCCATACAAACCATATAGTGATGGTTGTACCACAGGAAGCCTGCGAGGAAAAGACTCTGACCTCTTAACTTTTCCCCCCTGCCCTCCATTGGTTTTATAATAAGCAAGGGCAAAGTGGTAAAAATAAGAGGTGCTCCGTTTGCCCGGGGTTGGGTCATACATACAATGTGGTCATGGTAGTACCATAGGAAGCCCGCGTGCAAAAAACTCCTACTCTTAACTTTTCTACCTTGCCCACAATTGGTTTTCTACAAAGCAAGGGCAAAGTGGTAAAAATAAGAGGTTCTCCCGATTGGCCCGGGGTTGGTCCATAGAAACTATATTGTGATGGTAGTTCCATAGGAAGCCCGTGAGCGAAAAACTCCGACCTCTTAACTTTGCCACTTTGCCTTGAAATGGTTTTCCACTAAGCAAGGGCAAAATGGTAAAAATAACAGGATCTCCAATTGGCCCGAGGTTGGTCCATACATACGAAGAGGTGATTGTAGTACCATAGGAACCCCGCAAGTGAAAAACTCCGACCTCTTAACTTTTCCATTTTGCCCTCAATCGGTTTTATACAAAGCAAGGGCAATGTGGTAAAAATAAGAGGTGCTCCGATTGGCTCGGGATTGGTCCAAACATACCATAAGGTGATTGTAGTACCACAGGAAGCCCGCAAGCGAAAAACTCTGACCTCTTAACTTTGCCACTTTGCCCTCAATGGGTTTTCCACTAAGCATGGGCAAAGGGGTAAAAATAAGAGTTGCTCCGATTGGCCCGGGGAGGGTCCATACGAACCAAAAGGTGATGGCAGTACCATAGGATCCCCGTGAGCGAAAAACTCCGACCTCTCAACTTTGCCACTTTCCCCTGAAATGGGTTTCAACGAAGTAAGGGCAAAGTGGTAAAAATAAGAGGAGCTCCGTTTGGCCTGGGGTTGGTCCATAGAAACCATATGGTGATGGTAGTACCGTAGGAAGCCAGCGAGCGAAACACTCCGACCTCTTAACTTTTCCATTTTGCCCTCAATCGGTTTTATACTAAGCAAGGGCAAAGTGGTAAAAATAAGAGGTGCTCCGATTGGCCCGGGATTGGTCCATAGAAACCATATCGTGATGGTAGTACCATAGGAAGCCCGTGAGCGAAAAACTCCGACCTCTTAACTTTGCCACTTTGCCCTGAAATGGTTTTCCAGTAAGCAAGGGCAAAGTCGTAAAAATAACAGTATCTCCATTTGGCCCGAGGTTGGTCCATACATACGAAGAGGTGATTGTAGTACCATAGGAAGCCCGCAAGCGAAAAACTCCGACCTCTTAACTTTTCCATTTTGCCTTCAATCGGTTTTATACAAAGCAAGGGCAATGTGGTAAAAATAAGAGGTGCTCCGATTGGCTCTGGATTGGTCCAAATATACCATAAGGTCATTGTAGTACCACAGGAAGCCCGCAAGCGAAAAACTCTGGCCTCTTAACTTTGCCACTTTGCCCTCAATTGGTTTTCCACTAAGCAAGGGTGAAGTGGTAAAAATAAGAGGAGCTCCGTTTGGCCCGGGGTTGGTCCATACAAACCTTATAATGATGGTTGTACCATAGGAAGCCTGCGTGCAAAAGACTCTGACCTCTTAACTTTTCCTCTTTGCCCTCCATTGGTTTTATAGTAAGGAAGGGCAAAGTGGTGAAAATAAGAGGTGCTCCGTTTGCCCGGGGTTGGGCCATACATACAATGAGGTCATGGTAGTACCATAGGAAGCCCGCGTGCGAAAAACTCCTACCTCCTAACTTTTCTACCTTGCCCACAATTGGTTTTCTACAAAGCAAGGGCAGAGTGGTAAAAATAAGAGGTTCTCCGATTGGCCCGGGGTTGGTGCATAGAAACCATATGATGATGGTAATACCATACGAAGCCCGTGAGCAAAAAACTCCGACCCCATAACTTTGCCAATTTGCCCTGAAATGGTTTTCCACCAAGCAAGGGCAAGGTGGTAAAAATAACTGGATCTCCAATTGGCCCGGGGTTGGTCCATACATACCAAGAGGTGATTGTAGTACCATAGGATGCCCGCAAGCGAAAAACGCCGACCACTTAACTTTTCCATTTTACCCTCAATCGGTTTTATACTAAGCAAGGGCAAAGTGGTAAAAATAAGAGGTGCTCCGATTGGCACGGGATTGGTCCAAACATACCATAAGGTGATTGTAGTACCACAGGAAGCCCGGAAGCGAAAAACTCAGACCTCTTAACTTTGCCACTTTGCCCTGAAATGGGTTTCAACGAAGCAAGGGCAAAGTGGTAAAAATAAGAGGTGCTCCGGTTGGCCTGGGGTTGGTCCATACATACCATAAGGTGATTGTAGTACCATAGGAAGCCCGCAAGAGAAAAACTCTGACCTCTTAACTTTGCCACTTTGCCCTCAATGGGTTTTCCACTAAGCATGGGCAAAGGGGGAAAAATAAGAGGTGCTCCGATCGGCCCGGGGATGGTCCATACGTGCCATAAGGTGATGGCAGTACCATAGGAAGCCCGTGAGCGAAAAACTCTGACCTCTTTACTTTGCCACTTTGCCGTGAAATGGTTTTCAACCAAGCAAGGGCAAAGTGGTAAAAATAAGAGGTGCTCCGGTTGGCCCGGGGTTGGTCTATAGAAACCATATGGTGATGGTAGTACCATAGGAAGCCCATGAACGAAAAACTCCGACCTCTTAAATTTGCCACTTTGCCCTGAAATGGTTTTCCACTAAGCAAGGGCAAAGTGGTAAAAATAACAGGATCTCCAATTGGCCCGACGTTGGTCCATACATACGAAGAGGTGATTGTAGTACCATAGGAAGCCCGCAAGCGAAAAACTCCGACCTCTTAACTTTTCCATTTTGCCCTCAATCGGTTTTATACTAAGCAAGGGCAAAGTGGTAAAAAAATAAGAGGTGCTCCGATTGGCCTGGGATTGGTCCAAACATACCATAAGGTGATTGTACTACCACAGGAAGCCCGGAAGCGAAAAACTCTGACCTTTTAACTTTGCCACTTTGCCCTCAATTGGTTTTCCACTAAGCAAGGGCGAAGTGGTAAAAATAAGGGGAGCTCCGTTTGGCCCGGGGTTGGCCCACACAAACCATATAGTGATGGTTGTTTCATAGGAAGCCTTCGAGCAAAAGACTCTGACCTCTAAACTTTTCCTCTTTTCCCTCCATTGTTTTTATACTAAGCAAGGGCAAACTAGTAAAAATAAGAGGTGCTCCGTTTGCCCGGGGTTGGCCCACACAAACCATATAGTGATGGTTGTTTCATTGGAAGCCTTCGAGCAAAAGACTCTGACCTCTAAACTTTTCCTCTTTGCCCTCCATTGTTTTTATACTAAGCAAGGGCAAACTAGTAAAAATAAGAGGTGCTCCGTTTGCCCGGGGTTGGGCCATACAAACAATGTGGTCATGGTAGTACCATAGGAAGCCCGTGTGAAAAAAACTCCTACCTCTTAACTTTTCTACCTTGCCCACAATTGGTTTTCTACAAAGCAAGGGCAAAGTGTTAAAAATAGGGGGAGCTCCGTTTGGCCCGGGGATGGTCCATACACACCATATTGTGATGGTTGCACCATAGGAAGCCCGCGAGCAAAAGACTCTGACCTCTTAGCTTTTTCCTCTTTGCCCTCCATTGGTTTTGTAGTAAGCAGGGGCAAAGTGTTAAAAATAAGAGGTGCTCCATGTGCCCGGGGTTGGGCCATACATACAATGAGGTCATGGTAGTACCATAGGAAGCCCGAGTGCGAAAAACTCCTACCTCTTAACTTTTCTACCTTGCCCACAATTGGTTTTCTACAAAGTAAGGGCAAAGTGGTAAAAATAAGAGGTGCTCCGATTGGCCCGGGATTGGTCCAAACATACCATAAGGTGATTGTAGTACCACAGGAAGCCCGGAAGCGAAAAACTCTGACGTCTTAACATTGCCACTTTGCCCTCAATCGGTTTTATACTAAGCAAGGGCAATGTGGTAAAAATAAGGGGTGCTCCGATTTGCCCGAGATTGGTCCAACCATACCATAAGGTCATTGTAGTACCACAGGAAGCCCGCAAGCGAAAAACTGTGAGCTCTTAACTTTGCCACATCGCCCTCAATTGGTTTTCAACTACGCAAGGGCAAAGTGGTAAAAATAAGAGGTGCTCCGGTTGGCCCGGGGTTGGTCTATAGAAACCATAGGGTGATGGTAGTACCATAGGAAGCCCGTGAACGAAAAACTCCGACCTCTTAACTTTGCCACTTTGCCCTGAAATGGTTTTCCACTAAACAAGGGCAAAGTGGTAAAAATAACAGGATCTCCAATTGGCCCGGGATTGGTCCAAACTTACCATAAGGTCATTGTAGTACAACAGGAAGCCCGTAAGCAAAAAACTCTGACCTCTTAACTTTGCCACTTTGCCCTCAATTGGTTTCCCACTAAGCAAGGGCGAAGTGGTAAAAATAAGAGGAGCTCCGTTTGGCGCCGGGCTGGGCCATACAAACAATGAGGTCATGGTAGTACCATAGGAAGACCGCGTGCAAAAAACTCCTACCTCCTAACTTTTCTACCATGCCCACAATTGGTTCTCTACAAAGCAACGCAAAGCGGTAAAAATAAGAGGTTCTCCGATTGGCCCGAGGTTGGTCCATACAAACCATACGGTGATGGTAGGACCGTAGGAAGCCCGTGCGCAAAAAACTCCGACCTCTTAACTTTGCCACTTTGCCCTGAAATGGTTTTCCACTAAGCAAGGGCAAAGTGGTAAAAATAACAGGATCTCCAATTGGCCCGAGGTTGGTCCATACATACGAAGAGGTGATTGTAGTACCATAGGAAGCCCGCAAGCGAAAAAGTCCGACCTCTTATCCTTTCCATTTTGCCCTCAATCGGTTTTATACTAAGCAAGGGCAAAGTGGTAAAAATAATAGGTGCTCCGATTGGCACGGGATTGGTCCAAACATACCATAAGGTGATTGTAGTACAACAGGAAGCCCGGAAGCGAATAACTCAGACCTCTTAACTTTGCCACTTTGCCCTCAATTGGTTTTCCACTAAGCAAGGGCGAAGTGGTAAAAATAAGAGGAGCTCCGTTTGGCCCGGGGTTGGTCCATAGAAACCATATCGTGATGGTAGTTCCATAGGAAGCCCGTGAGCGTAAAACTCCGACCTCTTAACTTTGCCACTTTGCCTTGAAATGGTTTTCCACTAAGCAAGGGAAAAGTGGTAAAAATAACAGGATCTCCAATTGGCCCGAGGTTGGTCCATACATACGAAGAGGTGATTGTAGTACCATAGGAACCCCGCAAGCGAAAAAACTCCGACCTCTTAACTTTTCCATTTTGCCCTCAATCGGTTTTATACAAAGCAAGGGCAATGTGGTAAGAATAAGAGGTGCTCCGATTGGCTCGGGATTGGTCCAAACATACCATAAGGTGATTGTAGTACCACAGGAAGCCCGCAAGCGAAAAACTCTGACCTCTTAACTTTGCCACTTTGCCCTCAATGGGCTTTCCACTAAGCATGGGCAAAGGGGTAAAAATAAGAGTTGCTCCGATTGGCCCGGGGAGGGTCCATACGAACCATAAGGTGATGGCAGTACCATAGGAACCCCGTGAGCGAAAAACTCCGACCGCTCAACTTTGCCACTTTGCCCTGAATGGGTTTCAACGAAGTAAGGGCAAAGTGGTAAAAATAAGAGGTGCTCCGGTTGGCCTGGGGTTGGTCCATAGAAACCATATGGTGATGGTAGTACCGTAGGAAGCTAGCGAGCGAAACACTCCGACCTCTTAACTTTTCCATTTTGCCCTCAATCGGTTTTATACTAAGCAAGGGCAAAGTGGTAAAAATAAGAGGTGCTCCGATTGGCCCGGGATTGGTCCAAACATACCATAAGGTCATTGTAGTACTACAGGAAGCCCGCAAGCGAAAAACTCTGACCTCTTAACTTTGCCACTTTGCCCTCAATTGGTTTTCCACTAAGCAAGGGCGAAGTGGTAAAAATAAGAGGAGGTCCGTTTGGCCCGGGGTTGGTCCATACAAACCATATAGTGATGGTTGTACCATAGGAAGCCTGCGAGCAAAAGACTCTAACCTCTTAACTTTTCCCCTTTGCCCTCCATTGGTTTTATAATAAGCATGGGCAAAGTGGTAAAAATAAGAGGTGCTCCGTTTGCCCGGGGTTGGGCCATTCATACAATGTGGTCATGGTAGTACCATAGGAAGCCCGCGTGCAAAAAACTCCTACTCTTAACTTTTCTACCTTGCCCACAATTGGTTTTCTACAAAGCAAGGGCAAAGTGGTAAAAATAAGAGGTTCTCCGATTGGCCCGGGGTTGGTCCATAGAAACCATATCGTGATGGTAGTACCATAGGAAGCCCGTGAGCGAAAAACTCCGACCTCTTAACTTTGCCACTTTGCCCTGAAATGGTTTTCCACTAAGCAAGGGCAAAGTGGTAAAAAAAAACAGTATCTCCATTTGGCCCGACGTTGGTCCATACATACGAAGAGGTGATTGTAGTACCATAGGAAGCCCGCAAGCGAAAAACTCCAACCTCTTAACTTTTCCATTTTGCCTTCAATCGGTTTTATACAAAGCAAGGGCAATGTCGTAAAAATAAGAGGTGCTCCGATTGGCTCTGGATTGGTGCAAATATACCATAAGGTCATTGTAGTACCACAGGAAGCCCGCAAGCGAAAAACTCTGGCCTCTTAACTTTGCCACTTTGCCCTCAATTGGTTTTCCACTAAGCAAGGGTGAAGTGGTAAAAATAAGAGGAGCTCCGTTTGGCCCGGGGTTGGTCCATACAAACCTTATAATGATGGTTGTACCATAGGAAGCCTGCGGGCAAAAGACTCTGACCTCTTAACTTTTCCTCTTTGCCCTCCATTGGTTTTATAGTAAGGAAGGGCAAAGTGGTGAAAATAAGAGGTGCTCCGTTTGCCCGGGGTTGGGCCATACATACAATGAGGTCATGGTAGCACCATAGGAAGCCCGCGTGCGAAAAACTCCTACCTCCTAACTTTTCTACCTTGCCCACAATTGGTTTTCTACAAAGCAAGGGCAGAGTGGTAAAAATAAGAGGTTCTCCGATTGGCCCGGGGTTGGTGCATAGAAACCATATGATGATGGTAATACCATACGAAGCCCGTGAGCAAAAAACTCCGACCCCTTAACTTTGCCAATTTGCCCTGAAATGGTTTTCCACTAAGCAAGGGCAAGGTGGTAAAAATAACAGGATCTCCAATTGGCCCGGGGTTGGTCCATACATACCAAGAGGTGATTGTAGTACCATAGGATGCCCGCAAGCGAAAAACGCCGACCACTTAACTTTTCCATTTTACCCTCAATCGGTTTTATACTAAGCAAGGGCAAAGTGGTAAAAATAAGAGGTGCTCCGATTGGCACGGGATTGGTCCAAACATACCATAAGGTGATTGTAGTACCACAGGAAGCCCGGAAGCGAAAAACTCAGACCTCTTAACTTTGCCACTTTGCCCTGAAATGGGTTTCAACGAAGCAAGGGCAAAGTGGTAAAAATAAGAGGTGCTCCGGTTGGCCTGGGGTTGGTCCATACATACCATAAGGTGATTGTAGTACCATAGGAAGCCCGCAAGAGAAAAACTCTGACCTCTTAACTTTGCCACTTTGCCCTCAATGGGTTTTCCACTAAGCATGGGCAAAGGGGCAAAAATAAGAGGTGCTCCGATCGGCCCGGGGATGGTCCATACGTGCCATAAGGTGATGGCAGTACCATAGGAAGCCCGTGAGCGAAAAACTCTGACCTCTTTACTTTACCACTTTGCCCTGAAATGGTTTTCAACCAAGCAAGGGCAAAGTGGTAAAAATAAGAGGTGCTCCGGTTGGCCCGGGGTTGGTCTATAGAAACCATATGGTGATGGTAGTACCATAGGAAGCCCATGAACGAAAAACTCCGACCTCTTAAATTTGCCACTTTGCCCTGAAATGGTTTTCCACTAAGCAAGGGCAAAGTGGTAAAAATAACAGGATCTCCAATTGGCCCGACGTTGGTCCATACATACGAAGAGGTGATTGTAGTACCATAGAAGCCCGCAAGCGAAAAACTCCGACCTCTTAACTTTTCCATTTTGCCCTCAATCGGTTTTATACTAAGCAAGGGCAAAGTGGTAAAAAAATAAGAGGTGCTCCGATTGGCCTGGGATTGGTCCAAACATACCATAAGGTGATTGTACTACCACAGGAAGCCCGGAAGCGAAAAACTCTGACCTTTTAACTTTGCCACTTTGCCCTCAATTGGTTTTCCACTAAGCAAGGGCGAAGTGGTAAAAATAAGGGGAGCTCCGTTTGGCCCGGGGTTGGCCCATACAAACCATATAGTGTTGGTTGTTTCATAGGAAGCCTTCGAGCAAAAGACTCTGACCTCTAAACTTTTCCTCTTTGCCCTCCATTGTTTTTATACTAAGCAAGGGCAAACTGGTAAAAATAAGAGGTGCTCCGTTTGCCCGGGGTTGGGCCATACAAACAATGTGGTCATGGTAGTACCATAGGAAGCCCGTGTGAAAAAAACTCCTACCTCTTAACTTTTCTACCTTGCCCACAATTGGTTTTCTACAAAGCAAGGGCAAAGTGTTAAAAATAGGAGGAGCTCCGTTTGGCCCGGGGTTGGTCCATACACACCATATTGTGATGGTTGCACCATAGGAAGCCCGCGAGCAAAAGACTCTGACCTCTTAGCTTTTTCCTCTTTGCCCTCCATTGGTTTTGTAGTAAGCAGGGGCAAAGTGTTAAAAATAAGTGGTGCTCCATTTGCACGGGGTTGGGCCATACATACAATGAGGTCATGGTAGTACCATAGGAAGCCCGAGTGCGAAAAACTCCTACCTCTTAACTTTTCTACCTTGCCCACAATTGGTTTTCTACAAAGTAAGGGCAAAGTGGTAAAAATAAGAGGTGCTCCGATTGGCCCGGGATTGGTCCAAACATACCATAAGGTGATTGTAGTACAACAGGAAGCCCGGAAGCGAAAAACTCTGACCGCTTAACTTTGCCACTTTGCCCTCAATTGGTTTTCCACCAAGAAAGGGCGAAGTGGTAAAAATAAGAGGAGCTCCGTTTGGCCCGGGGTTGGTCCATACAAACCATATCGTGATGGTAGTACGATAGGAAGCCAGTGAGCGAAAAAAACCGACCACTTAATTTTGCCACTTTGCGTTGAAATGGTTTTCCACTAAGCAAGGGCAACGTGGTAAAAATAACAGGATCTCCAATTAGCCCGAGGTTGGTCCATACAAACGAAGAGGTGATTGTAGTACCATAGGAAGCCTGCAAGCGAAAAACTCCGACCTCTTAACTTTTCCATTTTGCCCTCAATCGGTTTTATACTAAGCAAGGGCAAAATGGTAAAAATAAGAGGAACTCAGATTGGCCCGGGATTGGTCCAAACATACCATAAGGTGATTGTAGTACCACAGGAAGCCCGGAAGCGAAAAACTCTGACGTCTTAACATTGCCACTTTGCCCTCAATCGGTTTTATACTAAGCAAGGGCAATGTGGTAAAAATAAGAGGTGCTCCGATTTGCCCGAGATTGGTCCAACCATACCATAAGGTCATTGTAGTACCACAGGAAGCCCGCAAGCGAAAAACTGTGAGCTCTTAACTTTGCCACTTCGCCCTCAATTGGTTTTCAACTACGCAAGGGCAAAGTGGTAAAAATAAGAGGTGCTCCGTGATATGAACCCGTGGAATGAATTCCCTTGAACCCACAATCAATTTGAAAACTCCCCATGAAAGCCAAAATTCAAGTCAAGGATGGAGAAACCTAGACCCGATGAGAACTCGTTTCAAGAACCTAGATTATATTAAAATCTGGACCCGTTGAAGAACCCGTCTCAAGAACCCAGATTACAAAGGAGGAACGCCACAAAGGTTGTGATTTACCTTTGATAAGTTCAAGAGTTCAATCAAGAACAAGAGGAGAAAACTCAACTCACAAATAAAATTCAATATTGTCTAATCTCTCAAATGAGGCTACAAAGAGTTTTTAAACCCAAACCTAATCAAAACCCTAGCCAAAATAAAGCCCCTTTTTCCCAAAATTACCCTTGATGAACAGTACGGCTACAGTACCCGCGGCTACAGTAACCCCAACAATAAATTGATGAAACCCTAGTTCCTAAAATGTAACTTTCCAAATAAGCCCTTGGCCAAAATACAAGGCCTTCCCAAAAAACATAGTTCATAAGAAATAAGACATGTGAGCCAAGCATTTTCAATCCACTTATTCTAAACTAGTAAAATAAATCATTTAACCAAATTAGAAGCCTCCAATAACAATAGGCCGTATCTCTAAATCATGTCTTCCTCAGCATGAATAAAGTGGATCAAAGCTGGTTCTTCTTCTTTAAGACCCATCTTCAGTGTTGGGCTCTTGCTGGCTTCATCCCAAGTGGATTGCACCAATCCTTGCATTGCTTCCTTGATCTTCTTGGCCCTTGATCTTGTAATTGGCCCATCTGGAACTTGCAAAGGATCTTTAAGAGTAGGCCCACCTTGGTTCCTATCATTCCCCCTCTCCTCAAAAGGATTCGACCTCGAATCTTCACCTACATCAAAAGGAGAAAGATCAGAAACATTGAAAGTTGCAGAAACTTTATACTCACCTGGAAGATCCACTTTATATGCATTGTCATTAATTTTCTCAAGAATTTGGAAAGGTCCATCTCCTCGAGGATGTAACTTTGTCCTTCTATGGGCTGGGAATCTTTCTTTGCGCATGTGAACCCAAACCCAATCTCCTGGTTCAAAGATGACACGCCTTCGTCCTTTAATGGCTTGGGACGCAACCCTTTCATTCTTTTGGGCAATTTGAAGCCGTACCCTCTCATGAAGTGACTTCACTAACTCCGCCTTCTTTTGTCCATCCAAACTACTCCTGTCATCAACAGGTAAAGGCATCAAATCCAAAGGAGTAAGTGGATTAAATCCATAAACAATTTCGAAAGGAGAGTATGAAGTAGTAGTATGCATCGTCCTATTATATGCAAACTCTATAAATGGCAAACAATCCTCCAAGTTTTTAAATTCTTATGAACAACAGTGCGTAAAAGTTGAGTTAAAGTCCTATTAACTACTTCAGTCTGACCATCAGTCTGCGGATGACAAGTAGTGGAAAATAAGAGCTTAGTACCCAATTTCCCCCGCAACACCTTCCAAAAGTAGCTAAGGAATTTAACATCCTATCAGAAACAATACTCTTAGGTACACCATGGAGTCGCACTATCTCCCGGAAAAACAAGTCAGCTATGTTGGTTGCATCATCTGTTTTATGGCATGGAATGAAATGTGCCATCTTACTGAATCTATCCACAACCACAAAAATAGAATCTCTACCCCTTTTGGTCCTAGGCAGCCCCAAAACAAAGTCCATAGATATGTCTACCCATGGCTCACTAGGAACGGGTAAGGGTGTATACAACCATGTGGAAAAACCTTAGATTTGGCCTTTCTACATGTAATGCACCTTCCACAAATACGGTTAACATCTCTCTTCATCTTAGGCCAAAAGAAATGTTCATGCAAAATGTCTAAAGTTTTCTTGACACCAAAGTGTCCCATTAATCCCCCACCATCTGCCTCACGCACCAATAACTCACGCATAGAACAATTTGGCAGACAAAGTTTGCTTTCTTTAAACAAATAACCATCATGCTTGTAAAACTTACCAAATGCCGCCTTATCACATGCCACATACACATTAGAAAAATCAGCGTCATCGGCATACATGTCTTTCACATATTCAAACCAAGCATTTTAGCACTCATAGAAGTAAGAAGTACATACCTCCGGGATAGAGCATCAGCAACAATGTTCTCCTTACCTTGCTTGTAACGGATGACATAGGGAAATGTCTCAATGTATTCCATCCATCTAGCATGCCTTTTATTCAACTTACCTTGACCCTTGAGATGCTTCAATGATTCATGATCGGTGTGGATCACAAATTCCCTTGGCCATAGGTAGTGCTGCCAAGTCTCTAATGCACGAACAAGAGCGTAAAGCTCTTTGTCATAAGTAGGGTAGTTCAGGGATGCCCACTTAACTTTTCACTGAAGAAGGCTATGGGACGCCTATCTTGCATCAAAACGGCTCCAATCCCAATTCCTGAGGCATCACATTCAATCTCAAAAGCTTTGTTAAAATCAGGTAATGCTAACACAGGTGCAGAGCACAACCTTTCTTTAATAGTGGCAAAAGCATTCTCTTGATTAGCCCCCAATGAAACCCAACATTCTTTTTAATTACCTCAGTGAGTGGTGCAGTAATGGTGCTGAAGTCTTTAACAAAACGCCGATAAAAGCTGCTAATGAAAGCTTCTTACTCAGTATGCTTTTTGTTCCATTTGATTTATTTTTTAACTCAATATTTATAAAAATAAAAAAAAAAATAAAAAAATTTAAAACATAAATTTTAATTAAAATAAAAAATTAAAAATAATAAGTTAAAAAATAAAAAAAAAAAAATTTATAATATAAATTTATTAATATAAATAATGTAAAAATAAAAAAAAAAAAAGTCTTAAAACATTTTATTATCATTTTATTTAATTTTTATTTTAATAATTTATAAATAATAATATTATACATATCAATCTAGAATGATGATATTTATATATTTTATAATCAATATCTCAGTTTTTTTGAGTTGGTCGCAGTATTTTAGTTTTTTTATTTTTTTTTTTTATTATTATAGCTGGTCTTTAATAGCAGCCGCACAAATAATCTGGCTCATGTCTAATGTGCAATCATTGATTATCAATAATTAAATGCAAAAAAAACAGAAACAGAAAAACTTATTTATCAAGATAAGATAAGATTTATAGACAAAAAAACAACATGCGAAGAAAGCTCTTAACCTACTCTTTTGCTAAACTCACTTTTGCTTTTTTTCTCTCAGTCTTTTTTTTTTCTCTAGTTCTATCTTTTTTCTTTTTCCCACTTCTATTTTTTTTTTTTTTTTGTCTTTTTCATTCTTTTTTTTTTTGCTCAATTTTTTTCATTTTTTTTTTTGATCATCTCATTTTCACTTTTCTCTTCTGATACTCTCATTTTCACTTTTTCTTTTTTGCAACCTCACTTTCAATTTCATTGGTCCTCATGACTGGCCTTGGAGTTAAAGAGCAAGCTTAATTGTTTTGCCCTCCTTTTCAAAGCTGTACATGTTCTTGAACCCATCATGTGTCACCCTCCTATCATACTGCCATGGCCTCCCCAACAAAATATGGCCCGCATGCATAGGCACAACATCACAAAGCACCTCATCCTGATACTTCCCAATAGAAAAAGTAACTAACACTTGTTTATCCACCCTAATCTCTCCACAATCATTCAACCACTGCAATTTGTATGGTCTAGAGTGTTTTAAGGTTGGTAAATTCAATTTCTCAACCAAAGTAGTGCTAGCCACATTAGTACAACTCCCTCCATCAATGATCATACTACATAGCTTATTGTTGACATGGCATCTAGTATGGAAAATGTTCTCTCTCTGTTGCTCTGCATCATCCACCTTAATGTGTGCATTAAGAGCACGCCTGGCAACAAGAGACTCACCTGTCACAGGGTATACCATTCCATCATCATCACTAGCATCATCCAACTCGGGCACCTCATCACTATCATCCTCACTCTCAGTCATCACCTCTCCATTGTCACGCATAATCATCACCCTCCTATTTGGACATTGAGAAGCAATGTGCCCTGAACCCAAACACTTAAAACATTTGATATCTCTATTCCGTGAAGGTTGGGATTCTACCTTGGGTTTGTTGCTAGTTCCCTCATCTTTTCCCTTAGGTGGTTCGGTCTTTCTCTTTGCTTCACCTGGATCATTCCTATCCCATTTTGATTTCCAAGTAGTGCTAGAAACCGAAGTGTACCTTGCTGTCCCTTTCTCTTTAATTGTCTCTCCACCTTCATAGCCATGTGCACCATGTCCTCTATCTCCACATAATGTTGTAATTCAATTACATTGGCTATGTCCCCTATTTAACCCACTCAAAAATCTAGCCATGGTGGCCTCTCGGTCCTCCTCTACATTAGCCCGAATCATCGCCACCTCCATCTCCTTATGGTAATCCTCTACACTCCTAGACCCCTGTGTAAGATTTTGTAATTTCTGGTAAAGGTCTCTATAGTAATGGCTAGGAACAAATCTCCGCCTCATGAGAGCTTTCAACTCTCCCATGTCTCTATAGGCCTCTATAATTCCTCCTCCTATTGGTCACTAATTTGATCCCACCAAATAATAGCATAATCAGTGAATTCAATTACCGCCAACTTCACTTTCTTCTCCTCAGAGTAATTATGGCAATCAAACACCAACTCTATTTTTTTCTCCCACTCTAGATAAACCTCAGGGTCAGTTCTACTTGGAAAGGTGGTATTTTCATTTTGATGCTACCAAGGTCTCCATCTACACCATCCCGACCCCTTAGATTCCCCTCAAATCCTCTTTCATGCCTAACTCTTCTATTTCTACCCGACCCAACGTCAGATGCTAAGTCTTCCTCATCCTCACCATCTCCTTCATTCTCATACTGATTTTCAACTCTATGCTCACGTCGCCTCCTGTCCCTCCACCTTGTAGATTTCTAATCACTGCTTCTTGATGATCCATCCTATCCCTCACTTCACCCAACACCATGTTCAACCGCTCAAACTGTTGTTGCATGGCTTGCAACACAAAAGATGAGTTATCTGCTCTCCCCCTTGTGGTGATGCGCTACTCCGATGAGACATTATCAGGCACTACACAAGAGAAATGTTAGTGGCAAAAAAAAAAAAAAAAAAAACCTCACACACTCCCTCACGTGTTTACACTCGAATAATGACACTCCACTCGTGTTTCACTCTTAATTGGCTTTTTTCGATAATAGTCTCACACTCTCTTGCCTTTTACCTCAAGAGTTTTTCCCACTCAAGTTCTTTAAGAACTAATTGACTCAATCAAGACAAAGCAACCTTGTTTTATCCCAACTAGTAATTAGGTCCAAGAAACAAGAACAAGAGAAACACGGAAGGAATGAAAAAAAAATGGCACGTGAATCAAGGAAATTATACGAATGAAACAGTTAAGCAATAAGACAAGATATCAACTAGAATCACCCCCTTTGATGATAAGGATCAAGAAAAAAAAATATCTCGAATTTTTTTTTTTTTTTTCACGATTTTTTTTTTTTTTCTTTTCTTTTCTTTCTTTTCTTTTCTTTTCTTTTCTTTTCCTTTCACCAACTGATTTGATCACAATCAAGAATAAGCAGTTGAGAAAAACCCTAACAATAACTCAAAAACCCTTGGGCAGTGATATACGGCAGCCCCTAATAAGAGATTTCAGCCAACACAAACCCTAGAACAATGATTTTCAGCAACCCTACAATTAAACCACCACCTATTTTTTTTTTTTTTTGTAATCAATCCTAGAACAATGACGCCCTAGAATTAAATATGCAAGAATAAAAGATAGAATAAGATCTGATTGGAAACCTTGCTCTGAATACCAAATGATATGAACCCGTGGGAATGAATTCCCTTGAACCCACAATCAATTTGAAAACTTCCCAGAAAGCCAAAATCAAGTCTATGGATGGAGAATCTAGACCCGATGAGAACTCGTTTCAAGAACCTAGATTATATTAAAATCTAGACCCGTTGAAGAACCCGTCTCAAGAACCCAGATTACAAAGGAGGAACGCCACAAAAGTTGTGATTTACCTTTGATAAGTTCAAGAGTTCAATCAAGAACAAGAGGAGAAAACTCAACTCACAAATAAAATTCAATATTGTCTAAATCTCAAATGAGGCTACAAAGAGTTTTTAAAGCCAAACCTAATCAAAACCCTAGCCAAAATAATGCCCCTTTTACCCAAAATTACCCTTGATGAACAGTAGCAGCTACAGTACCGCGGCTACAGTAACCCCAATAGTAAATTGATGAAACCCTAGTTCCTAAAATGTAATTTTCCAAATAAGCCCTTGGCCAAATACAAGGCCTTCCCAAAAACATAGTTCAAAGAAATAAGACATGTGAGTCAAGCATCTTCAAGCCCACTTATTCTAAACTAATAAAATAAATCATTTAACCAAATTGAAGCCTCCAATAACAATAGGCCGTATCTTTAAGTCATGTCTTCCACAGCTTGAATAAAGTGGATCAAAACTGGTTCTTCTTCTTTCAGACCCATCTTCAATGTTGGGCTCTTGCTGGCTTCATCCCAGGTGGATTGCACCAATCCTTGCATTGCTTCCTTGATCTTCTTGGCCCTTGATCTTGTAATTGGCCCATCTGGAACTTGCAAAGGATCTTTAAGAGTAGGCCCACCTTGGTTCCTATCATTCCCCCTCTCCTCAAAAGGATTCGACTCGAATCTTCACCTACATCAAAGGAGAAAGATCAGAAACATTGAAAGTTGCAGAAACTTTATACTCACCTGGAAGATCCACTTTATATGCATTGTCATTAATTTTTCTCAAGAATTTGGAAAGGTCCATCTCCTCGAGGATGCAACTTAGTCCTTCTATGGGCTGGGAATCTTTCTTTGCGCATGTGAACCCAAACCCAATCTCCTGGTTCAAAGATGACACGCCTTCGTCCTTTATTGGCTTGGGAAGCAACCCTTTCATTCTTTGGGCAATTTGAAGCCGTACCCTCTCATGAAGTGACTTCACCAACTCCGCCTTCTTTTGTCCATCCAAACTACTCCTGTCATCAACAAGTAAAGGCATCAAATCCAAAGGAGTAAGTGGATTAAATCCATAAACATTTCAAAAGGAGAGTATGAAGTAGTAGTATGCATCGTCCTATTATATGCAAATTCTATAAATGCAAACAATCCTCCCAAGTTTTTAATTCTTATGAACAACAGTGCGTAAAAGCTGAGTTAAAGTCCTATTAACTACTTCAGTCTGACCATCAGTCTGTGGATGACAAGTAGTGGAAAATAAGAGCTTAGTACCCAATTTCCCCCACAACACCTTCCAAAAGTAGCTAAGGAATTTAACATCCCTATCAGAAACAATACTCCTAGGTACACCATGGAATCGCACTATCTCCCTGAAAAACAAGTCAGCTATATTTGTTGCATCATCTGTTTTATGGCATGGAATGAAATGTGCCATCTTACTGAATCTATCCACAACAACAAAAATAGAATCTCTACCCCTTTTGGTCCTAGGCAGCCCCAAAACAAAGTCCATAGATATGTCTACCCATGGCTCACTAGGAACGGGTAAGGGTGTATACAACCCATGTGGCAAAACCTTAGATTTGGCCTTTCTACATGTAATGCACCTTCCACAAATACGGTTAACATCTCTCTTCATCTTAGGCCAAAAGAAATGTTCATGCAAATGTCTAAAGTTTTCTTGACACCAAAGTGTCCCATTAATCCCCCACCATGTGCCTCACGCACCAATAATTCACGCATAGAACAATTTGGCAGACAAGTTTGCTTTCTTTAAACAAATAACCATCATGCTTGTAAAACTTACCAAATGCCGCCTTATCACATGCCACATACACATTTGAAAAATCAGCATCATCGGCATACATGTCTTTCACGTATTCAAACCCAAGCATTTTGGCACTCATAGAAGTAAGAAGTACATACCTCCGGGATAGAGCATCAGCAACAATGTTCTCCTTACCTTGCTTGTAACGGATGACATAGGGAAAGGTCTCAATGTATTCCATCCATCTAGCATGCCTTTTATTCAACTTACCTTGACCCTTGAGATGCTTCAATGATTCATGATCGGTGTGGATCACAAATTCCCTTGGCCATAGGTAGTGCTGCCAAGTCTCTAATGCACGAACAAGAGCATAAAGCTCTTTGTCATATGTAGGTTACTTCAGGGATGCCCCACTTAACTTTTCACTGAAGAAGGCTATGGGCCGCCTATCCTGCATCAAAACGGCTCCAATCCCTATTCCTGAGGCATCACATTCAATCTCAAAAGCTTTGTTAAAATCAGGTAATGCTAACACAGGTGCAGAGCACAACCTTTCTTAATAGTGGCAAAAGCATTCTCTTGATTAGCGCCCAATGAAACCCAACATTCTTTTTAATTACTTCAGAGAGTGGTGCAGCAATGGTGCTAAAGTCTTTAACAAAACGCCGATAAAAGCTAGCTAACCCATGAAAGCTTCTTACTCAGTGATGCTTTTTTGGCATTGGCCACTCCTTGATGGCCTTGATGGCGTTGGCCCTCCTTTTCAAAGCTGTACATGTTCTTGAACCCATCATGTGTCACTCTCCTATCATACTGCCACGGCCTCCCCAACAAAATATGGCCCGCATGCATAGGTACAACATCACAAAGCACCTCATCTTGATACTTCCCAATAGAAAAAGTAACTAACACTTGTTTATCCACCCTAACCTCTCCACAATCATTCAACCACTGCAATTTGTATGGTCTAGAGTGTTTTAAGGTTGGTAAATTCAATTTCTCAACCAAAGTAGTGCTAGCCACATTAGTACAACTCCTCCATCAATGATCATACTACATACCTTATTGTTGACATGGCATCTAGTATGGAAAATGTTCTCTCTCTGTTGCTCTGCATCATCCACCTTAATGTGTGCATTAAGAGCACGCCTGGCAACAAGAGACTCACCTGTCACAGGGTATACCACTCCATCATCATCACTAGCATCATCCAACTCGGGCACCTCATCACTATCATCCTCACTCTCAGTCATCACCTCCCCATTGTCACGCATAATCATCACCCTCCTATTTGGACATTGAGAAGCAATGTGCCCTGAACCCAAACACTTAAAACATTTGATATCTCTATTCCGTGAAGGTTGGGATTCTACCTTGGGTTTGTTGCTAGTTCCCTCATCTTTTCCCCTTAGGTGGTTCGGTCTTTCTCTTTGCTTCAGCTGGATCATTCCTATCCCATTTTGATTTCCAAGTAGTGCTAGAAACCGTAGTGTACCTTGCTGTCCCTTTTCTCTTTAATTGCCTCTCCACCTTCATAGCCATGTGCACCATGTCCTCTATCTCCACATAATGCTGCAATTCAATTATATTGGCTATGTCCCTATTCAACCCACTCAAAAATCTAGCCATGGTGGCCTCTCGGTCCTCCTCTACATTAGCCCGAATCATCGCCACCTCCATCTCCTTATGGTAATCCTCCACACTCCTAGACCCTGTGTAAGATTTTGTAATTTCTGGAAAAGGTCTCTATAGTAATGGCTAGGAACAAATCTCCGCCTCATGAGAGCTTCAACTCTCCCCATGTCTCTATAGGCCACTCTTAATTCCTTCTCCTATTGGTCACTAATTTATCCCACCAAATAATAGCATAATCAGTGAACTCAATTACCGCCAACTTCACTTTCTTCTCCTCAGAGTAATTATGGCAATCAAACACCAACTCTATTTTTTTCTCTCACTCTAGATAAACCTCAGGGTCAGTTCTACCTTGGAAAGATGGTATTTTCATTTTGATGCTACCAAGGTCTCTATCTACACCATCCCGACCCCTTAGATTCCCCTCAAGTCCTCTTTCATGCCTAACTCCTCTATTTCTACCCGACCCAACGTCAGATGCTATATCTTCCTCTTCCTCACCATCGCCTTCATTCTCATACTGATTTTCAACTCTATGCTCACGTCGCCTCCTATCCCTCCTATCTTGTAGATTTCTAATCGCTGCTTCTTGATGATCCATCCTATCCCTCACTTCACCCAACACCATGTTCAACCGCTCAAACTGTTGTTGCATGGCTTGCAACACAAAAGATGAGTTATCTGCTCTCCCCCTTGGTGATGCGCTACTCCGATGAGACATTATCAGGCGCTACACAAGAGAAAGTTAGTGGCAAAAAAAAAAAAGTAAACCTCACACACTCCCTCACGTGTTTACACTCGAATAATGACACTCCACTCGTGTTTCACTCTTAATTGGCTTTTTTCGATAATAGTCTCACACTCTCTTTGCCTTTTACCTCAAGAGTTTTCCCACTCAAGTTCTTTAAGAACTAATTGACTCAATCAAGACAAAGCAACCTTGTTTTATCCCAACTAGTAATTAAGTCCAAGAAACAAGAACAAGAGAAACACGGAAGGAATGAAAAAAAAAATGGCACGTGAATCAAGGAAATTATACGAATGAAACAGTAGCAATAAGACAAGATATCAACTAGAATCACCCCCTTTGATGATAAGGATCAAGAAAAAAAAATATCTCGAATTTTTTTTTTTTTTTTTTTCACGATTTTTTTTTTTTTCTTTTCCTTTCTTTTCTTTTCTTTTCTTTTCTTTTCTTTTCTTTTCCTTTCACCAACTGATTTGATCACAATCAAGAATAAGCAGTTGAGAAAAACCCTAACAATAACTCAAAAACCCTTGGGCAAGTGATATACGGCAGCCCCTAGAATAAGAGATTTCAGCCAACACAAACCCTAGAACAATGAATTTCAGCAACCCTACTAACCACCACTATTTTTTGTTTTTTTTTTGTAATCAATCCTAGAACAATGACGCCCTAGAATTAAATATGCAAGAAATAAAAGATAGAATAAGATCTGATTGGAAACCTTGCTCTGAATACCAAATGATATGAACCCGTGGGAATGAATTCCCTTGACCCCACAATCAATTTGAAAACTTCCCAAGAAAGCCAAAATCAAGTCTATGGATGGAGAATCTAGACCCGATGAGAACTCGTTTCAAGAACCTAGATTATATTAAAATCTAGACCCGTTGAAGAACCCGTCTCAAGAACCCAGATTACAAAGGAGGAACGCCACAAAAGTTGTGATTTACCTTTGATAAGTTCAAGAGTTCAATCAAGAACAAGAGGAGAAAACTCAACTCACAAATAAAATTCAATATTGTCTAAATCTCAAATGAGGCTACAAAGAGTTTTTAAAGCCAAACCTAATCAAAACCCTAGCCAAAATAATGCCCCTTTTACCCAAAATTACCCTTGATGAACAGTAGCAGCTACAGTACACGCGGCTACAGTAACCCCAATAGTAAATTGATGAAACCCTAGTTCCTAAAATGTAATTTTCCAAATAAGCCCTTGGCCAAAATACAAGGCCTTCCCAAAAACATAGTTCAAAAGAAATAAGACATGTGAGTCAAGCATCTTCAAGCCCACTTATTCTAAACTAATAAAATAAATCATTTAACCAAATTGGAAGCCTCCAATAACAATAGGCCGTATCTTTAAGTCATGTCTTCCACAGCTTGAATAAAGTGGATCAAAACTGGTTCTTCTTCTTTCAGACCCATCTTCAATGTTGGGCTCTTGCTGGCTTCATCCCAGGTGGATTGCACCAATCCTTGCATTGCTTCCTTGATCTTCTTGGCCCTTGATCTTGTAATTGGCCCATCTGGAACTTGCAAAGGATCTTTAAGAGTAGGCCCACCTTGGTTCCTATCATTCCCCCTCTCCTCAAAAGGATTCGACCTCGAATCTTCACCTACATCAAAAGGAGAAAGATCAGAAACATTGAAAGTTGCAGAAACTTTATACTCACCTGGAAGATCCACTTTATATGCATTGTCATTAATTTTCTCAAGAATTTGGAAAGGTCCATCTCCTCGAGGATGCAACTTAGTCCTTCTATGGGCTGGGAATCTTTCTTTGCGCATGTGAACCCAAACCCAATCTCCTGGTTCAAAGATGACACGCCTTCGTCCTTTATTGGCTTGGGAAGCAACCCTTTCATTCTTTTGGGCAATTTGAAGCCGTACCCTCTCATGAAGTGACTTCACCAACTCCGCCTTCTTTTGTCCATCCAAACTACTCCTGTCATCAACAAGTAAAGGCATCAAATCCAAAGGAGTAAGTGGATTAAATCCATAAACAATTTCAAAAGGAGAGTATGAAGTAGTAGTATGCATCGTCCTATTATATGCAAATTCTATAAATGGCAAACAATCCTCCCAAGTTTTTAAATTCTTATGAACAACAGTGCGTAAAAGCTGAGTTAAAGTCCTATTAACTACTTCAGTCTGACCATCAGTCTGTGGATGACAAGTAGTGGAAAATAAGAGCTTAGTACCCAATTTCCCCCACAACACCTTCCAAAAGTAGCTAAGGAATTTAACATCCCTATCAGAAACAATACTCCTAGGTACACCATGGAATCGCACTATCTCCCTGAAAAACAAGTCAGCTATATTTGTTGCATCATCTGTTTTATGGCATGGAATGAAATGTGCCATCTTACTGAATCTATCCACAACAACAAAAATAGAATCTCTACCCCTTTTGGTCCTAGGCAGCCCCAAAACAAAGTCCATAGATATGTCTACCCATGGCTCACTAGGAACGGGTAAGGGTGTATACAACCCATGTGGCAAAACCTTAGATTTGGCCTTTCTACATGTAATGCACCTTCCACAAATACGGTTAACATCTCTCTTCATCTTAGGCCAAAAGAAATGTTCATGCAAAATGTCTAAAGTTTTCTTGACACCAAAGTGTCCCATTAATCCCCCACCATGTGCCTCACGCACCAATAATTCACGCATAGAACAATTTGGCAGACAAAGTTTGCTTTCTTTAAACAAATAACCATCATGCTTGTAAAACTTACCAAATGCCGCCTTATCACATGCCACATACACATTTGAAAAATCAGCATCATCGGCATACATGTCTTTCACGTATTCAAACCCAAGCATTTTGGCACTCATAGAAGTAAGAAGTACATACCTCCGGGATAGAGCATCAGCAACAATGTTCTCCTTACCTTGCTTGTAACGGATGACATAGGGAAAGGTCTCAATGTATTCCATCCATCTAGCATGCCTTTTATTCAACTTACCTTGACCCTTGAGATGCTTCAATGATTCATGATCGGTGTGGATCACAAATTCCCTTGGCCATAGGTAGTGCTGCCAAGTCTCTAATGCACGAACAAGAGCATAAAGCTCTTTGTCATATGTAGGTTACTTCAGGGATGCCCCACTTAACTTTTCACTGAAGAAGGCTATGGGCCGCCTATCCTGCATCAAAACGGCTCCAATCCCTATTCCTGAGGCATCACATTCAATCTCAAAAGCTTTGTTAAAATCAGGTAATGCTAACACAGGTGCAGAGCACAACCTTTCTTTAATAGTGGCAAAAGCATTCTCTTGATTAGCGCCCCAATGAAACCCAACATTCTTTTTAATTACTTCAGAGAGTGGTGCAGCAATGGTGCTAAAGTCTTTAACAAAACGCCGATAAAAGCTAGCTAACCCATGAAAGCTTCTTACCTCAGTGATGCTTTTTGGCATTGGCCACTCCTTGATGGCCTTGATGGCGTTGGCCCTCCTTTTCAAAGCTGTACATGTTCTTGAACCCATCATGTGTCACTCTCCTATCATACTGCCACGGCCTCCCCAACAAAATATGGCCCGCATGCATAGGTACAACATCACAAAGCACCTCATCTTGATACTTCCCAATAGAAAAAGTAACTAACACTTGTTTATCCACCCTAACCTCTCCACAATCATTCAACCACTGCAATTTGTATGGTCTAGAGTGTTTTAAGGTTGGTAAATTCAATTTCTCAACCAAAGTAGTGCTAGCCACATTAGTACAACTCCCTCCATCAATGATCATACTACATACCTTATTGTTGACATGGCATCTAGTATGGAAAATGTTCTCTCTCTGTTGCTCTGCATCATCCACCTTAATGTGTGCATTAAGAGCACGCCTGGCAACAAGAGACTCACCTGTCACAGGGTATACCACTCCATCATCATCACTAGCATCATCCAACTCGGGCACCTCATCACTATCATCCTCACTCTCAGTCATCACCTCCCCATTGTCACGCATAATCATCACCCTCCTATTTGGACATTGAGAAGCAATGTGCCCTGAACCCAAACACTTAAAACATTTGATATCTCTATTCCGTGAAGGTTGGGATTCTACCTTGGGTTTGTTGCTAGTTCCCTCATCTTTTCCCCTTAGGTGGTTCGGTCTTTCTCTTTGCTTCAGCTGGATCATTCCTATCCCATTTTGATTTCCAAGTAGTGCTAGAAACCGTAGTGTACCTTGCTGTCCCTTTTCTCTTTAATTGCCTCTCCACCTTCATAGCCATGTGCACCATGTCCTCTATCTCCACATAATGCTGCAATTCAATTATATTGGCTATGTCCCTATTCAACCCACTCAAAAATCTAGCCATGGTGGCCTCTCGGTCCTCCTCTACATTAGCCCGAATCATCGCCACCTCCATCTCCTTATGGTAATCCTCCACACTCCTAGACCCCTGTGTAAGATTTTGTAATTTCTGGAAAAGGTCTCTATAGTAATGGCTAGGAACAAATCTCCGCCTCATGAGAGCTTCAACTCTCCCCATGTCTCTATAGGCCACTCTTAATTCCTTCTCCTATTGGTCACTAATTATCCCACCAAATAATAGCATAATCAGTGAACTCAATTACCGCCAACTTCACTTTCTTCTCCTCAGAGTAATTATGGCAATCAAACACCAACTCTATTTTTTTCTCCCACTCTAGATAAACCTCAGGGTCAGTTCTACCTTGGAAAGATGGTATTTTCATTTTGATGCTACCAAGGTCTCTATCTACACCATCCCGACCCCTTAGATTCCCCTCAAGTCCTCTTTCATGCCTAACTCCTCTATTTCTACCCGACCCAACGTCAGATGCTATATCTTCCTCTTCCTCACCATCGCCTTCATTCTCATACTGATTTTCAACTCTATGCTCACGTCGCCTCCTATCCCTCCTATCTTGTAGATTTCTAATCGCTGCTTCTTGATGATCCATCCTATCCCTCACTTCACCCAACACCATGTTCAACCGCTCAAACTGTTGTTGCATGGCTTGCAACACAAAAGATGAGTTATCTGCTCTCCCCCTTGGTGATGCGTTACTCCGATGAGACATTATCAGGCGCTACACAAGAGAAAGTTAGTGGCAAAAAAAAAAAAGTAAACCTCACACACTCCCTCACGTGTTTACACTCGAATAATGACACTCCACTCGTGTTTCACTCTTAATTGGCTTTTTTCGATAATAGTCTCACACTCTCTTTGCCTTTTACCTCAAGAGTTTTCCCACTCAAGTTCTTTAAGAACTAATTGACTCAATCAAGACAAAGCAACCTTGTTTTATCCCAACTAGTAATTAAGTCCAAGAAACAAGAACAAGAGAAACACGGAAGGAATGAAAAAAAAAATGGCACGTGAATCAAGGAAATTATACGAATGAAACAGTAGCAATAAGACAAGATATCAACTAGAATCACCCCCTTTGATGATAAGGATCAAGAAAAAAAAATATCTCGAATTTTTTTTTTTTTTTTCACGATTTTTTTTTTTTTTCTTTTCCTTTCTTTTCTTTTCTTTTCTTTTCTTTTCTTTTCTTTTCCTTTCACCAACTGATTTGATCACAATCAAGAATAAGCAGTTGAGAAAAACCCTAACAATAACTCAAAAACCCTTGGGCAAGTGATATACGGCAGCCCCTAGAATAAGAGATTTCAGCCAACACAAACCCTAGAACAATGAATTTCAGCAACCCTACTAACCACCACTATTTTTTGTTTTTTTTTGTAATCAATCCTAGAACAATGACGCCCTAGAATTAAATATGCAAGAAATAAAAGATAGAATAAGATCTGATTGGAAACCTTGCTCTGAATACCAAATGATATGAACCCGTGGGAATGAATTCCCTTGACCCCACAATCAATTTGAAAACTTCCCAAGAAAGCCAAAATCAAGTCTATGGATGGAGAATCTAGACCCGATGAGAACTCGTTTCAAGAACCTAGATTATATTAAAATCTAGACCCGTTGAAGAACCCGTCTCAAGAACCCAGATTACAAAGGAGGAACGCCACAAAGGTTGTGATTTACCTTTGATAAGTTCAAGAGTTCAATCAAGAACAAGAGGAGAAAACTCAACTCACAAATAAAATTCAATATTGTCTAAATCTCAAATGAGGCTACAAAGAGTTTTTAAAGCCAAACCTAATCAAAACCCTAGCCAAAATAATGCCCCTTTTACCCAAAATTACCCTTGATGAACAGTAGCAGCTACAGTACACGCGGCTACAGTAACCCCAATAGTAAATTGATGAAACCCTAGTTCCTAAAATGTAATTTTCCAAATAAGCCCTTGGCCAAAATACAAGGCCTTCCCAAAAACATAGTTCAAAAGAAATAAGACATGTGAGTCAAGCATCTTCAAGCCCACTTATTCTAAACTAATAAAATAAATCATTTAACCAAATTGGAAGCCTCCAATAACAATAGGCCGTATCTTTAAGTCATGTCTTCCACAGTTTGAATAAAGTGGATCAAAACTGGTTCTTCTTCTTTCAGACCCATCTTCAATGTTGGGCTCTTGCTGGCTTCATCCCAGGTGGATTGCACCAATCCTTGCATTGCTTCCTTGATCTTCTTGGCCCTTGATCTTGTAATTGGCCCATCTGGAACTTGCAAAGGATCTTTAAGAGTAGGCCCACCTTGGTTCCTATCAGCATGAACTCTCACTCTCTCCACACAATTCTCACATGTTCACTTGAAGATTCTCTCACTTTCTCGTATTTTCTTTCCAACCAAACAAGGAGGATCCTTTCAAGAGAGAGGATTTCAGCACCATCAAGGATAGACAAGGTAAGGATCTGTTTTCTCTTAGTTTTGAGTAGACATGTCACTTTCTCAACCCGAAAATGAGATTCAAATCTCGTAAGATTTCGAGAATGATAGAACACACACACTTTCTACCCGATTTCTTGGAAAATGATTTAGGGTTTTTAAGAAAGCTGTAACACCCTGCTCCTTCTTTCTGACGAAAGCAAATTCCAAGGATGGAAATTATGTACCACTCTGCCTTCTCTCTAGCGACTGCGAGTCTCATTATGCGTGCTGAATGAACCAAAGCATTCTAAAGATATTATGTGATTTTTAAAGTACGCCCAATGTTTTAAATGCACTGGAAATATTTATATGAGGTATTTCCAGTATTATTGAACCAAGCCTGGTTTTAAATAAGACAATTATAATATTTTTTAAGAGCTCCAAAAATATTATAATTGTCAAAAATCATTTTAATATCATTTATTATTTTTGAAGACCTCCACCATTAGATCATTTTGAGGATCCCAAGATAAAGGGATTATGATTAAAACCTAGACCCCTCTTCCTTCTTCCTCACTTTTTCCTTCCCTCTCCCCTTGAGCCCGACAGAAACCCCATCTCCCTAGCCGATCCTTCCTCAGCCCAGCTCGGCGCCGCCTTGTGCCACCTAGTCTCACCGCCACCACCGGCAGCTCCCCCTCACGTCGGCGAGCATCCCCCACCATCGAAGTCCCGCACTGGAACTTTCTCTTCCCCGACTCGAGCCCCTCTCTCCTCTCGAGTTCCTCGCTTCGCACCACTATAGCACTACCATCATCAGGATCTAACTCCACCGAGCACAACCATGGGATTCATTCCCGCGGGTCTAGGTTCTCCATCCATTGACTTGATTTTGGCTTTCTTGGGGAGTTTTCAAATTGACTGTGGGTTCAAGGGATTCATTCCCGCGGGTTCATATCATTTGGTATTCAGAGCAAGGTTTCCAATCAAGTCTGATTCTATCTTCTATTTCTTGCATTTTTAAATTTAATTCTAGGGCTTCATTGTTCTAGGGTTGCCAAAAAAAAAAAAAATAAAGAACAAAAAGTAGGCTGCCAAAATTCTTATGATTTTGGGTTTGGCTAAAATTTGCATCACCTAGGGCTTTAAAATTCTAGGGTTTCCTGCATCTCTAAGTTTTTCAGTTGCTAGGAGTGTCGTTCCATTGATTCTCTTCTACTTCATTGTCCATGATTGTGTGTTTGAATTCAATTGTTTGGTTTTCACAATTGAATATTGCTGTTTGTGGTTGAATTATAGAAAAGAAAAAGAAAGGAAAGGAAAAGAAAATAAAAGAAAAGAAAAGAAAGGAAAAGAAAAGAAAGGAAAAGAAAAAAAAATTCGAAAAAAAAAAAGAAAAAAAAACAGAAAGAAGAAGAAGAAAAAAGAAGGTAGCATATTCAAAGTTGCTACATAGTTATAATAAAGAGAAAGAAAGTATTTGTTGATTGAGCTTTTATCATCATAGGAGCTGTTCACATCTTTCTAGTTGGTATCTTGCTTTATAATTACACTTTCATTCGTATAACTTCCTTGATTCTCGTGTCATTTTTATTCCTTCCATGTTTCTCTTGTTCTTGTTTCCTGGATCTAATTACTAGTTGGGATAAAACAAGGTTGCTTTCTCTTGATTGTGTTCAATTAGTTCCTAAAGAACTTGAGTGGAAAAACTATTGAGGTAAAAGGCAAGAGAGTGTGAGACTATTATCGGGAAAAAGCCATTAAGAGTGAAACACGAGTGGAGTGCCATTATTCGAGTGTAAACACGTAAGGGAGCGTGTGAGGTTTTCCACTAACATTGTTTTTGTGCAGCATATTATAATGTCTCATCGGAGTAGCTCATCACTAAGGGGGAGAGAATATAACTCATCCATTGTGTTGCAAGCCATGCAACAATAGTTTGAGTAGTTGAACTTGGTGTTGGGTGAAGTGAGGAATAGTATGGATAATCAAGAAGCAGTGATTAGAAATTTGCAAGGTGAGAGAGATAGGAGGCGACGTAAGCCTAGAATTGAGAATGGGTATAAGAATGGAGAGTTTGGTGAGGATGAGGAAGGCTTAACATCTGAAGTTGGATTGGGTGGACATAGAAGAGTTAGGCATGGAAGAGGCCTTAGGGCAAACTCTGGGGGTCGAGATGGAGTAGATAAGAATCTTGGGAGCATCAAAATGAAAATATCATCATTCCAAGGTAGAACTGACCCTGAAATTTATTTAGAGTGGGAGAAAAGAATAGAGTTGGTGTTTGATTGTCATAATTACTCTGAGGAGAAGAAGGTGAAGTTGGTTGTAATTGAGTTCACTGATTATGCGATTGTTTGGTGGGATCAATTAGTAACCAATAGGAGGAGGAATCTTGAGAGGCCTGTAGAAACATGGAGAGAGTTGAAAGCTATCATGAGGCGGAGATTTGTACCTAGCCACTACTATAGAGACCTCTACCAAAAATTACAAAATCTTATACAGGAGTCTAGGAGTGTAGAGAACTACTATAAGGAGATGGAGGTAGTGATGATTCGGGCTAATGTAGTGGAGGATCGGGAGGCCACGATGACAAGATTTTTGAGGGGGTTGAATAGGGAGATAGCCAATGTAGTTGAGTTGCAACATTATGAAGAGGTAGAGGATATGGTGCACATAGCGATGAAGGTGGAGAAGCGGCTAAAAGGAAAGGGTACATCAAGGTATACTTCGGTTTCTAGTACTCCTTGGAAATCTAAGTGGGACAAAAATGAACAAGTTGTAGCAAAGGGGAAGACCGAACCACCAAAGGGAAAAGATTTGGGTGAGGCTGAAACCTCAAGAAAAAGAGAGAATGAGTTGAAAAACAATTGTGAGGCCGAGAGTTCAAAAAAAGAGGAGACTGAAAGAAAAACAGAGAGTGAAAAGAACAAAGAGAGTGAGAGGAAAAAAGAGAATGAGGCCGAAACATCAAAAGAAAGAGAGAAAAAGAAAATAGAGAGGTGGTTGAGAGTCAAGAAAAAAGAGTGGAGGCAGAAGAGGAAAAAGAAAGGGAGATTGTAGAGAGAAATAGAAAGACAAAAGTGAGTTTTTATACTAAGGCGAGTCTTAATCCTAACGAACTTGACGTATGTTTGCCTAGTATTGTTGTCTCTTTATTGCAGGGATATGAGGTCGTGTTTCCAAGTGGTGCATTTTGTGGATTGCCACCTATTAGGGAGATAGAGCACTACATTGACTTTGTGCCTGGTGCGACAATTCCTAACCGACCTTTCTTGGAAAAACATGAGTCATTGACACATTTAAAGGGACAAGGTAAGTTGTTGACTAGAATGCATGCTAAGCGGGATGATTGTATTGAGACTTTTCCTCATGTATTCAAATACACACAAGGTATGAAAAATTTTGTAGTTGATACTTTAGCAAGAAGGTATGTCCTTGTCTTCATTTTAGATGCAAAATTGTTGAGACTTGAATATGATAAGGAATTGCATGCTAATGATGATGACTTTGCTAGTGTGTATGGGACATGTGAGAAAGCATCTTTTGGTAAGTTCTATAAACTAGATTGGTACTTGTTTAGAAAGATTAGATTTTGTGTGCCTACTAGTTTTATGCGTAAGTTGCTTGTGAGTGATGGACATGCTGGTTTGTTGGGTAACCTTAGTGTAAGGAAAACTTTTGTTGTGTTGCATGACTGTTTGTGGGAATACCATTTGCCATTCAAAGACTTGTTGCACGAACGTTTGTGGAAGTATCATTTGTCATTCATTGATGTATTGCATGAACATTTGTGGGAGTATCATTTGCCATACATTGACGTGTTGCATGAACGTTTGCGGGAGTATCATTTGCTTTTCATTGAGTTTGCATATAATTGGAGTGGTCATTCTCGTGAAAATAAGATTTCAGACATGTTGCATGAACGTTTATGGGAGTATCATTTGCCATTCATTGACTTGTTGCATGAACGTTTGCGGGAGTATCATTTGCCATTCATTGACTTGTTGCATGAACGTTTGCGGGAGTATCATTTGCCATTCATTGAGCTTGCATATTGGAGTGGTCATTTTGGTTCGAGGAAGACTTTAGATGTACTTCATGAACATTTGTGGGAGTATTGTTTGTCATTCATTGAGTTTACATATAATTGGAGTGTTCATGCTACTACTAAATTTTCACCAATTGAAATTGTTTGTTTACTTAATCAATTTCCTCCTTTAGATTTAAAGTCTTTACTAGTTGATGACATGAGTAGCTTGGATGGACTATTCCAAATTCTTAAACAAATTAATGAAAATGCATATGTAATGGATCTTCCAGGTAAGTATCATGTTTCTACTATTTTCAATGTTACTAACAATTTTCCCTTTGATCCAGGTGGAGATTCGAGGTCGAATCCTTTTGAGGAGAGGGGGAATGATGGGAACCAAGATGGGTCTAGTCTTAAAGATCATTTGCAACTTCCAGATGGGCCAAGAAGATCAATGAGAAAATGCAAGGATTGATGCAATCCATTTGGGACAAGTTTAGCAAGAGCCCAACATTCAAGATGGGGCTTGAAGGATGAAGATCCAATTTTAATTCATTTGATTAGCTACGGAAGAGGGCAACGACAAGACTTAATGGCTTTGGACTCTTGAAGGGTTTCAACTTATTTAATTCATTTAAAGAACTTATTTTATTAGTTTAGAATAATTGAGTTTATTATGAGAAGCACTTAAGGGAGCCTATGCAAGGGCATGTTGGGAAAGTTATTATTTTATTGAACTAGGGTTAGGGTTACTGTAGCAGAGTACTATAGCACGGCACTGTAGCCGAGGCACTGTTCATCCAGGGGCACTTTTGGAAGATGGGGGTTTATTTTGGCTAGGGTTTCATTAGGTTTTGCTTTAAATACTCTATGTAGCCTCATTCTAATCAGATTATGAAGTTTATGAAATTTGATAAATTTATTCATTGTGAGTTGAGTTTTACTCCTCTTATTCTTAATTGAACTTTTGAACTTATCAAAGGTAAATCACAACCTTTGTGGCGTTCCTCCTTTGTAATCTGGGTTCTTGAGACGAGTTCTTCAACGGGTCTAGATTTTAATATAATCTAGGTTCTTGAAACGAGTTCTCATCGGGTCTAGGTTCTCCATCCATTGACTTGATTTTGGCTTTCTTGGGGAGTTTTCAAATTGACTGTGGGTTCAAGGGATTCATTCCCGCGGGTTCATATCACCCAGCCACCTTAGCTCCTCCCTAGACCGCACGCACGTAGCCTCAATGCATGGGTTCACCATACCCACGGTTGAGCTTCACCTCCCACGGCCACCGCACCACCACCAGAAGTCTCCTCCCTCACCGATGACCTCCCATAGCCACCCCCATTCCCAGCCAAGCCTCCCTCCTCCCACACGCTCTCTCACGAGTGTTCCTCCACCTCACGGCTAGATCCGCCACCTCCAGCACCATGTCGCCACTCCATCGCCACCATGCCTCTCCACGGCACCTCCTAAGCCCTTCCATGGCCAGCCGTAGTCCCCAGCCGCCCCTAGCTTCTCACGAACCCTCACCCTCTCGGGTGCACTTTACAAGGCCTGATCCACCATGCTCCACCACCCCAGCCACCATAAGGACCACCCTTAGCCTCCCCTAGCCTAGCCGTAAGCCCAAACTGCCACTTTACGTGATGGACAGCCACTGTACGTGGCTAACCACCATGTACGACCCTTTCGACGTCATCAAGCGTGACGGTCAATGAACAACGCACGTGTCAACCCCGACGATGGTATAGCCCTCTATCCCTCGTTATTTATGTTAATTAGTTGATTAGGTTGTGGACTATGCTATCAGTATTGTGGTGTTCGCTGTATTGTGATGTGCTGTGTAGTGAAGTGTTGGGCGTAGTTGGGAACTGTGTTGTGTAGTGTTGTGAACTGTGCTGTGAAGTGTGGATTGGGAAGAGTACACGCGGAGTGTACTCTGTGTGGCGTAGCGTAATGTGAAGGGAGTATACGTGGAGTATTCTCCATGTGATGGGAGTGATGCACCGTATGGTGTGTATGCCATAGTGGTGATGTGGCGTAGCGTGTGTGAAGGGAATACACGTGGAGTGTACTCCATGTGGTGGAGTGATGCACCATATGGCGGGTATGCCGTAGCGGTGATGTGGCGTAGCATGTGTGAAGGGATACACGTGAAGTGTATTCCATAAGGTGAAGTGACACACCGTGTGGCGTGTCCAAAGATAAAGATGGTTGTGTGGTTGATGGGCGTAGAACATGACAAATAGTGTCGGGAACTGTGGAATAGTTTCCCGAAGTAGTTATGGTGTGGCCTATAGTCTGAGGTGACAGGTGTCACTTTGTTTGACTTATGGCTGGGAGTATGGGTGAAGTAGCAAAACAAGTAGAAGAGTGCGCAGCAGTAGCATGACTGGGAATGTCACAAAGTGACATGGTTACTGGCAGTCATGCTTATGATGGGTGAGGAGTTAGTGTAAGAATGGCACAGCGAAAACTTGACAAGATGTCACGATGTGACAGGAGTACATGAGGGACTGTACTCACGATGAGTTAGGAGTTGGCGTAGAAATGACGTAGCGGGATGTCAAGTGACATGACACGGTCACGGTGTAGCTTGGTCTCGAGCTATATGACACGACGTAAGGCGAAGTTGTGAACGGAGTCTTGTCGTGTTAAGTGTTGGGATGAACTGTTAAGAGAGACGAGTAGCATGAAGAGTCATGCTAGCCGAGTTAAGAGAAGGTTGGTATCGGAGTATGGCGCTTGTCCCTATGAGCATATGATCAACATGTTATATGTTGGTCTTAGGTGATAAAGGGATAAGGTACATGTGTAATCAGGTGAGATACATGTGCCGAACGAATTCACCATATGTAATGGGTAATATGTCCTAAGCATGGTTACACGGTGCTTAAACCTCAAAGTTGGCTTAGAGTCGTGTGGAGTGTATGGATGGGAATGAAGATTTAGTGTGAACTAAGGTGCATGGAGGCAGTGACGGGTGTATTGTCTAGGATTGGGATGGGTGACTCCGTCGGTCGGAATCATACGTCGAAATGTGGTAAATATGAAGAATAAGACGAAGGTCTTAGTGTCTTAATCCTAAAGTGAATCATGGGTTCACTTTAGTGGATGAGCACTCAAGGTAAGACCTTGAGTTTGGAAGAGGTAGTGACCGTAAATGGATCCCAGAGGTTTTAGCATAGTAAAGGGCACGTGATAGAAGGAGAGTGTTCCAAGTGAAGTATAGCTTATGTCTTCTAAGTTTAGTTGCTTATGCACTAGATAGAAAATGATGCTAAGATTATGTGTATGCATGTAAGTTGCCATCTTGCATGCACATGAATGGACTCCATGATATGGAAGTAGCATGGAGTCCAGGTAAGTATTATGTTGATACTCTTCTAGAGTTTTCTAAAAGATACAAAAATAACAATGAAACACTTTTCCTTATGATGCCTTACGACACGACAGAAGTTTTATGAAAGCATGAAAAGTGTTCAAACGTATACGTATGTACGGCCCTTCTTGGCAGCCCCTTTTTATGTAACCAAAGTATTACTTGTACGCATGTGAATGGATGACTATACGCGATATTTATTGTATGTATTTTCCACGAAAAGAAATGTTGAGGCGTATGCCTGTAGGGCCCTCCTTGGCAGACCCTTTTTACGCACCCAAACTATTAATTGTACGCATGTGGATGGATGAATATACGCAGTATCTATTGTAAGTATTTTCTAAGAAAAGAAATGTTGAGGCTTATGCTTCCAGCTTTAACTGATGCTTTAAATGACGCGAAGAAAGTGTTTTAAAACGTCCCTATGAACTGATGCTTTAAATGATGCCATGAAGATGATGTTTAAGCCAATGCTCTTAAATGATGTTTCTCCATGAATGAACTGTTAAATGAAAATGACTGAAAAGGAAAGGATTGAAAGGACTGAATGTTTAATATATGAAAATATGTAACGGCCATATGAATGAATGAAAAGGGTACCAAAGGACTGGGTAGATTGCAATGTCGGGTAAGTAGTACTGGTAGTGCACCCAGTGCTGCCCTCTGACTGAAAAGGGATTCCCAACCCAAAGGAAGACCGCTAACCCCAACACACGGGGCATAACAGTGTGTACCGACCAATGAAAGTTATAAGAAAGATTGTATGAATGCACGAATGCATCGAACTCTTGAAGAAATGAAGGCACTGACGGGAGAAACGTTTTACGAAGAGAAAGTCCCATTCTTAAAGAAAAATCCCGTCCAGTGACGTTTTCAAAAGAACGCATGTATGCATGTACGTATAGTATGTATGGAATGATGAATGCATGAATGAAAACCTATGTTATTATATTTTAATTGTATGAAGTAATGTTTACGAGTCATCGACTCATTTTAGTTTTTATGTATGCCCCTCCCCCACAGGAACCGAATGAAAAGCACACACCAGGACGGACACGACCCAAGGGGAAGA